>NC_134687.1:612434005-612734005 GCF_050947455.1 Rhinoderma darwinii
CCAGCACATCATCAGGCGGGGAGGGGATGATGTATGGAGCGGGCTCACGCGCTGAGCCTGCTCCATACACTGCAGGTGTCCGCTTCTGACACGCTGCACTAACGGCTAGGAACAGAGATGGCGCTGTTTAACTAGTTAAATACTGCGGTCAATAGCGACCGCGGCATTTATATTGGTTTTCCTACGAAGGACATTTATGACATATACACAGGTGTAATATCTCTAGAACGGGGCCCCCTAAGCCCCATTCCATCTTACCCGGCTCCGCGGTCTTCCGGCCACTTCACTTTCTGGTTACATGTTCGAGTTACGCAAACAGCGTAACTCGCTGAGCTACGCAGTTTCCGCAACTCCCATAGAACTCAATAGTAGTTACGGATACAGAGTAGCATGCTATGCTGCTTCTATAACGGACATTCACTGCTATGGGAATTCCGGAAAAAGCGTAGCTCAGCGAGTTACGCTGTTTCCGTAACTCATCCATGTATTGCAGTGTATTGTACCAGCGATCTAATGATCACTGGTTCAAGTCCCCTAGGGGAACTAATAAAATGTGTGTAAAAAAAAAAATATTAAATTAAAAAAAAACATTTCCCAGTTTTCCCCAAGCACAATGTAAAAACAAAAAAAATTATAACAAAATTGGTATCGCTGCATCGGTAAAAGTCCAGCACTATTACAATATAGCATTATTTGACTCACACAGTGAACGGTGTAAACATTTTTTTATTTAAAACCCCCTACTGTCTGTATTCTTCTACCATATTACGTTATAAATGGCCACTCTGTTGTAACGGTTCACTGGGATATGCTTCTTGTGATGTCATCTAGAATGTCGGCAGATTCTATTTCTCTGAGCGTGACGTCCTCTAGAGAATCTGAGCGTGATGTCATGTGAAGGGCGGGGCCTGTGATCTGCATGTGTTCCGTTTGCACATAATGGCCCTCAGGTTGTGACATCATCAAGTTTATAAATTGGGGTCACACATTGACCGCGGTGTCAGTTTCTCTTGCTGGCTCTCATCATGGACGTGTCTCATATGAAGAAGAGGATGGTGATGTTTCCAATGATGAGTGTTGTAGAGAAGATGGAGGTTGGCGGACGCCAATTTCCGGAGGACGTGGAGATGGAAGAGGAGGATGAGAAGATGGAGGTTGGCGGACGCCAGTTTCCAGAGGACGTGGAGATGGAGGAGGAGGACGGGAAGATGGAAGTTGGCGGACGCCAATTTCCAGCTCCTGATGTGGAGATGGACGATCTTTCGGGGGCTACGGTTAACATCAGGGCCTCCAACCCCCGAAAGAGAAAGTGGCCATTTTAGTAACATCTGCCACTTGGGGCCCATTTACCATCAGGGCCCCCAACCCCCGGGAGAGATAGCGGCCATCTTATTTCCATCTGCCGCTCGGGCCCATTTACCATCTTTAGGTGAGGTAAGTGCCGTCCACTGATGATCTTCTCACCTCACGACTCTTCTACAGCCGCTTGGACACTGAATTTCAGATTTTTTTTTGCAGTGGTCACCCCAACATCGTGGTCTTTACCACCTAAACCATCTGAAATTCCCATGAAGACTCCTCCAGTGATGAGCAGAGCAGACGCGAGATACGGTAAGTCTGACGTCTTCCGCTCGTCTTCATCTTCTCCTTGTGGTGAAGGTTTTGTGAATTTTTTTGCTTATTTGTATTTTTTCTTTTTCTAGGATCCGACTTTGAAAAATATGAAAAACGTTTTCGGTTTCTTCTGATCCAGGACCGAGCTGTGTAAGGGTGGACTGGCGGCCATATCCACGGGTGAAGAAGGACCCTCCCACTCTTCATCTCACCGATCATCGCTTGTTAAAGGGCCGGAGACACAGAAAACCGCACAGAAATTCTACCAGATTCTATAATAAACATCTTTTTTTTTTACAATTTTTAGTGTATTCATTTCTAGATTGGGGAATTTATCCAGGGAACCTGTGTTCTATGGGGATCCGAAGGTTATAGGTGTAATAATCTGCAGAATATATCACTCTGTATCTGTCAGTAGAGGACAGAGCAATGTTCTGCAGATCTGTAGAGAGGGTAGTGGTGTAATACTCTGCAGAATATATCACTCTGTATCTGTCAGGAGGTGGAGAGGACAGAGCAATGTTCTGCAGATCTGTAGAGAGGGTAGTGGTGTAATACTCTGCAGAATATATCACTATGTATCTGTCAGGAGGTGGAGAGGACAGAGCAATGTTCTGCAGATATCTAGAGAGGTCAGTGGTGTAATACTCTGCAGAATACTCTGCAGAATATATCACACTGTATCTGTCAGGAGGTGGAGAGGACAGAGCAATGTTCTGCAGGTCTCTAGAGAGGTCAGTGGTGTAATAATCTGCAGAATATATCACTATGTATCTGTCAGTAGAGGACAGAGCAATGTTCTGTAGGTCTCTAGAGAGGTCAGTGGTGTAATAATCTGCAGAATATATCACCATATATCTGTCATGTGATACAGGAGCAATGTTCTGCAGATCTGTAGAGAGGTCAGTGGTGTAATAATCTGCAGGATATATCACTATGTATCTGTCAGGAGGTGGAGAGGACAGAGCAATGTTCTGCAGATCTCTAGAGAGGTCAGTGGTGTAATAATCTGCAGAATATATCATTATGTATCTGTCAATAGAGGACAGAGCAATGTTCTGCAGTTCTCTAGAGAGGTCAGTGGTGTAATAATCTGCAGAATATATCACTATGTATCTGTCAGTAGAGGACAGAGCAATGTTCTGCAGATGTCTAGAGAGGGTAGTGGTGTAATAATCTGCAGAATATATCACCATATATCTGTCATGTGATACAGGAGCAATGTTCTGCAGATCTGTAGAGAGGTCAGTGGTGTAATAATCTGCAGAATATATCACTCTGTATCTGTCAGTAGAGGAGCAATGTTCTGCAGATCTCTAGACAGGTCAGTGGTGTAATAATCTGCAGAATATATCTGTCATGTGATACAGGAGCAATGATCTGTAGAGAGGTCAGTGGTGTAATAATCTGCAGAATATATCACTATGTATCTGTCAGGAGGTGGAGAGGACAGAGCAATGTTCTGCAGATCTCTAGAGAGGTCAGTGGTGTAATAATCTGCAGAATATATCATTATGTATCTGTCAGTAGAGGACAGAGCAATGTTCTCCAGGACTCTAGAGAGGTTTGTGGTGTAATAATCTGCAGAATATATCACTCTGTATCTGTCAGTAGAGGACAGAGCAATGTTCTGCAGATCTCTAGAGAGGGTAGTGGTGTAATAATCTGCAGAATATATCACCATATATCTGTCATGTGATACAGGAGCAATGTTCTGCAGATTTCTAGACAGGTCAGTGGTGTAATAATCTACAGAATATATCACTATGTATCTGTCATGTGATACAGGAGCAATGTTCTGCAGATTTCTAGACAGGTCAGTGGTGTAATAATCTGCAGAATATATCACTATGTATCTGTCAGTAGAGGACAGAGCAATGTTCTGCAGATCTGTAGAGAGGTCAGTGGTGTAATTATCTGCAGTATATATCACCATGTATCTGTCATGTGATACAGGAGCAATGTTCTGCAGATCTGTAGAGAGGTCAGTGGTGTAATAATCTGCAGAATATATCACCATGTATCTGTCATGTGATACAGGAGCAATGTTCTGCAGATCTGTAGAGAGGTCAGTGGTGTAATAATCTGCAGAATATATCACCATATATCTGTCATGTGATACAGGAGCAATGTTCTGCAGATCTGTAGAGAGGTCAGTGGTGTAATAATCTGCAGAATATATCACCATATATCTGTCATGTCATGTAAATTGAAAACGAGGAATCAGGTCTGGCAAGAGTCTTAAGGGGATACATATTAGATTCTCTACAAAAGAAGCTTAATGAATTCAGCGCAACTCAAAAATCATCGTCCTGACGTTATATAGGAAAAAAAAAGACACAATGTAAGCCATAGAGTAAGTTTTCAATTTATAGACTGACAGCTGCAAAAATGTGCAGTAGGATTAGAAAAATAGATATTTAAAGGAACTGTTTTTTTTTTTCCTTTTCTATTTCTAATTTTTTTTGGTCTTTATTTTAAGTATACCAATAAAGGGGGGGGGGGTGCAGAAATAGCCACTTTCTAATATACTTTGTATTTTAACTCCTCATGTTTTTGTTTTTTTTAATTTTTAAAAAAAAAATAATTTTATTTTTTATTTCATTCTGGAAATAGTGAGAATTTTAAACACAATGGGGAAAATTTCTTAAGACTGGCATTTCATACGCTAGTCTTAATCTCAAGAACACTGAAGCGCCTAAATTATTAAAAGGCTCTTGATAAATTAAGTGCATCGCTTGCCGTCCGTGTGACAGATTTAAAATCGACACCAATTTCTGGCATAAATGATAGTACATTTTTAAAACCTCAGTTAGCCCCACCCCTTTGGTTAAGCCACACCCCCTTTAAAAAAACTGTGAGATGTAAGAGTGAAAAAAGTTGAACATTTTTGCGCAAAACAAGCATGCCACATGCTTGCCACTAAAGTGCCTATAATAATTTCCCCGAAAAGTATACCAGAAAGTCGAAGAGCTTTTCATCTACAAGGCCAACCCCTGTAATGGAAAGATAACAGCACACACATATCTCATTCATATTGGTTGAGTTATGGATTGTTGATGGTACGTCCACACACAGCGTAAACACTGCAGAATTTCCATCCTGATTTTCCGTGACGGAATTCAGCAGGATATTACTGTAGCAGATTAGACTAAATATTTGAATGTAAGTGAAGGAAACTCATTCTAAACAATTAATGAATCCCAGCTCCTGGGCTCCCACTGATACATAGTTACATAGTTACATAGTTACATAGTTAGTACGGCTGAAAAAAGACACATGTCCATCAAGTTCAACCAAGGGAAGGGAAAAGGGAAGGAAAAATGTCTACACATAGGAGCTAATATTTTTTTGTTCTAGGAAATTATCTAACCCTTTTTTAAAGCCATCTACTGTCCCTGCTGTGACCAGATCCTGCGGTCGGCTATTCCATAAATTCACAGTTCTCACTGTAAAGAAGCCTTGTCGCCTCTGCAGCTTGAACCTTTTTTTCTCCAGACGGAGGGAGTGCCCCCTTGTTTTTTGAGGGGGTTTTACAAGGAACAGGATTTCACCATATTTTTTGTATGTGCCATTAATATATTTATATAAGTTAATCATGTCCCCCCTTAGTCGTCTTTTTTCAAGGCTAAATAGGTTTAATTCTTTCAATCTTTCCTCATAACTTAAATTCTCCATGCCCCTTATTAGCTTCGTTGCTCTTCTTTGTATTTTTTTCCAACTCCAGGGCATCCTTTCTATGAACTGGAGCCCAGAACTGAACTGCATATTCTAGATGAGGCCTCACTAATGCTTTGTAAAGTGGCATTATTACATCCCTGTCCCGCGAGTCCATGCCTCTTTTAATACACGACAATATCCTGCTGGCCTTTGAAGACAAAATCTTTAAAGGGGTTGTCCCAAGTTGACTCAAATTTTTTTTTTTAGTCATTCTAAGCAGGAAATGAATTTTAAAACATTTGCTGCTAAAAAAATGTAAAAATTCATTTCCTAAGTGCCTTTTTTTTTACACTTGATAACTCAGCAAGTGCTGGTTATCTTTTCTAAAAAGGGGCGTGAGCGGCTTGATGTCAATCAAGCCGCTCTGCTCCGCAGTGTGCGCGCTCCCGATGTTGCTAGATACTGTAGTTCTAGCAACATCGGGAGAATGTTCGTCTCAAGCGGGCATGGTAAGCCCGATTGAGACGAACTTACCGTGAATGTACTGTACATTACACTACACTACACTACACTACATTCACCCCGTTTCGGCAAGCCACTTTTCCCTCACCCCCACCCTGTCACTACATTTTTGTACCCGCCGCATCGGTGCTGCATCAGCACCCGGCGAACAAGTAAAATTATATTTAAAAAAATAAACTCACCTAAGACGTTCCTACGGAGCTCTGAACGGTCCCGTCACTTGCCATCTTCCTTCTTCTTGGCACCGCTCGCATTCATAGTAACAATGCGTTGTGGCGCAGATGACGTAATCATATCAGGCACACGTGATTACGTCACCTGCGCCCACCGCTATGTTATTGTGAATGGGAGAAGAAAAGTAACGGGACCGTTCAGCTCTTCATGGGAACGTCTTAGGGTATGTTCACACGTAGTCAACAAAAACGTCTGAAAATCCAGACCCTGCTTTTCAGACGTTTTTTGACCAACTCGCATTTTTCGCGGCGTTTTCAACGCCGTTTTCGCGGCGTTTTTTACGTCCGTTTTTGGAGCTGTTTTCATTGGAGTCTATGAGAAAACAGCTCCAAAAACGTCCAAAGAAGTGTCCTGCACTTCTTTTTACGAGGCGTAATTTTACGCGTCGTAATTGCCGTACGACGCGTAAAATTACGCGTCGTGTGGACAATACAGCGTTATACCCATAGAAAGTAATGGGCAGATGTTTGACGACGTATTTGAGACGTATTTCCAGACGTAAAACGAGGCAAAATACGCCTCGTATACGTCTGAAATTTGGCCGTGTGAACATACCCTCAGGTGAGTTTATTTTTGTATGTATGTTGTCATGTATGTATGTATGTTTGCATGTATGTATGTATGTTTGTATGTATGTATGTTGTCATGTTTGTATGTGTATATGTGCATGTATGTTTTCATGTATGTTTGCATGTATGTATGTTTGCCTGTATGTATGTTTGCATGTATGTTTGCTTGTATGTATGTTTGCTTGTATGTATGTTTTCATGTATGTATGTTGTCATGTTT
This sequence comes from Rhinoderma darwinii, assembly GCF_050947455.1. Taxonomy (NCBI): domain Eukaryota; kingdom Metazoa; phylum Chordata; class Amphibia; order Anura; family Rhinodermatidae; genus Rhinoderma; species Rhinoderma darwinii. The sequence goes on from NC_134687.1 coordinate 612,440,825, forward strand.
GTATGTGTATGTATGTTTGCATGTATGTATGTTTTCATGTATGTATGTATGTATGTATGTTTGCATGTATGTATGTTTTCTTGTATGTATGTTGTCATGTTTGTATGTGTGTATGTTTTTATGTATGTGTTTTCATGTATGTATGTTGTCATGTTTGTATGTGTATATGTGCATGTATGTTTGCATGTATGTATGTATGTTTTCATGTATGTATGTTGTCAAGTTTGTATGTGTGTATGTGTTTTCATGTAGGTGTGTTTGCATGTATGTATGTTTGTATGTATGTTTTCATGTATGTATGTTGTCATGTTTGTATGTGTATATGTGCATGTATGTGTATATGTGCATGTATGTTTGCATGTATGTATGTTTGCATGTATGTATGCCTGTATGTTTGCATGTATGTATGCATGTATGTATGTTTGCATGTATGTATGTTTGCATGTATGTTTGCTTGTATGTATGTTTGTTTGCTTGTATGTATGTTTGCTTGTATGTATGTTGTCATGTTTGTATGTGTATATGTGCATGTATGTGTATATGTGCATGTATGTTTGCATGCATGTATGTTTTCATGTATGTATGTATGTTTGCATGTATGTATGTTTGCATGTATGTATGTTTGCATGTATGTATGTATGTATGTATGTTTTCTTGTATGTATGTGTATATGTGCATGTATGTGTATATGTGCATGTATGTTTGCATGTATGTATGTTTGCATGTATGTATGTATGTATGTATGTATGTATGTTTGCTTGTATGTATGTTTGCTTGTATGTGTATATGTGCATGTATGTGTATATGTGCATGTATGTTTGCATGTATGTATGTATGTATGTATGTTTTCTTGTATGTATGTTTCCTTGTATGTATGTTATGTTTGTATGTGTATATGTGCATGTATGTGTATATGTGCATGTATGTTTGCATGTATGTATGTTTGCTTGTATGTATGTTTGCTTGTATGTATGTTTGCTTGTATGTATGTTTGCTTGTATGTATGTTTGTATGTATGTATGTATGTATGTATGTATGTATGTATGTATGTATGTATGTATGTATGCATGTTTGCTTGTATGTATGTATGTATGTATGTTTGCTTGTATGTATGTATGTTTGCTTGTATGTATGTATGTATATTTGCTTGTATGTATGTTTGCTTGTATGTATGTTTGCTTGTATGTATGTTTGCTTGTATGTATGTTTACTTGTATGTATGTGTATATGTGCATGTATGTTTGCATGTATGTATGTATGTTTGTATAAATGTCTGTATGGCCATGTATGATACTGTCTGCTGGCTCCCTGTATCTAAGCCAACTTTGCCGCAGTCTTCTATACATGGTATAACAGTCAGTATCACACATGACTGGCCTAAGTAGAGTCATACCATGTTTTACCTAATGATCCTGTTCCCCTTTTTCTCCTGCCCATCTCCCCAATAACGACACGTGACAACCGAGGTTGGATATGAAATTGGCCACAGCAGCCGTTTATTTGTTTACATTATTTAAATGCAATTTAATCCGAAATATTCGGATAACTCCACTTCTAATTCACATGACCCAACATGGGTCAGAATCAGAATTAACCATAAACATATTTTAATACTTTAACAGAGCAGGGGAAGTCCTTGAAGCCATTTTAAAACCGAATCTTTTTCCTTTAAATTAGCCATCTGCAAACCACCACCAACTCTTTACCTCCAGCCGTAAACCAGCTCGGAAGCACCGCTCACCTCTGCAGATGGCTCCAACCACCAGAAGACCACTTCAAAGGGATAACACCCGATGAAGTCTTCAAATGATATACTTTCCACCAGAAGACCACTTCAAAGGGGTAACACCCTATGAAGTCTTCAAATGATCTACCGTTTTGGGGGACGCATACCCCCGATGCGACCCCCCCACCATTTTGTACTGACCAACCTCAAGGACTCCCCCCGCCACAGCGAAACAGGCCTTGACTACCTTAAGCCTGAGAGTTCCTCCACACCACCTCCGCCCTCTCAATTCCTTCTGCTAAGGCCAAGCTCCACAGATCAATTCCAACCTCGGTCAAATGCACCCCATCACTACGCTAATAGTTCCCAACCCCGGACTCCAGATCCCTGTGACGAACACAAATGCCCCCATTCTTGGCAACGAATCGTGACACCGCCCGATTCACCTTAATGCGGGCCTTGTTGACCCTTTCCACCGACCGTGCCAGGCGCCAAGCCTTCCTCGGAACTATGTCCGACCAAACAATCATCAAGGACGGATGAGACGCCCACAAACACAGCAAATCATGCTTTATATCCCGCACTAGCTCACGAAAGGGGCGTACCCCTAGATCATTCCCCCCAACATGTAACACCAAAACCTCCGGGACTCTATCCAGGCGAGCATATGTTTGAAACTCGGCCAATACCCGGCTCCATAACATACCTCGAAATCCCAACCAATGTAACACCGCATCCTGACGCGGAAAGCGAAGCTGGCGGCCATCAGGGCGCACATCCGCCCGCAGTGCCCCCCAGTGCACAAAAGAATGTCCTAACAGCCAGACCAAACATGGGTGATGATCTGAAAGAAAGGGCAAGAAACTCACATATCATCAGAAACAACATATAAATCATAACAAATGAGGGCGCACGTAAGACCTAAACCTATTGGACTCCCAGCGGCCAATCCGCCGCACGCCCTCATCATCCAATCCCCAACGCCCAGCTTCCGTAGCCGCGCCAATTCTGAACGAGTGAGACGAGTAGCACCCGTCCCCCACCCCAACCACAGCCAAGCATTTTTTGAATATTGCATCAAATTGATACTTAGACAAAAACGCGCCATTCTCATGACGGAGCAATGGCGCCTCCGGCACCACTCCCACCAGCCTGAACGCACCCATGCAAGCGACCGGACACATCATTGAACCAGGGAGAGCAAACAACACTATCCGCTTACCGCGACCCAACTGATCAGTCTTAGACCGCCGCACCAACAACTCGAGTCTATCCCGATAAAGACCAACATCCGCCTGTCGCAACCCCCCAGCCTTAGCCTTACTAGGAGAGACCAACTCCCCAATTCGGAGCGCCCCAAAAAACGCGAGGGAAAAAGCCAACCTAAACAACTCTACCTCATAAGGTGACTTGCAAACAGCCCCCAGCGAACCAAGTGAACCAAGGAGGGCAAAAGACACCGGTCGCCTCTGATCCGCTTCAGCCGTGCCTCTCCGCAATCCTTTCAACGCCTGCTTCACTAGAAAATGCTTGGATACATCATGGAAACCCCGTCATTTGAGACCGAACGCCAGACCTGCCACGAAACGATTTACCTTAGCCAGCGAAAACCCCGCCTCCCAAGCATCACCCAACCAATACAACAATGCCACCAACCTGTCTTGCTCCGTACAGACGTTGCCCAATACTCTTACCCAATCCTCCCATTGCTGCCAACACGCCGAATAAGCGTTCCAAGTCGCCTTAGCCAGCGACCGCTCAATCAACCCTTCCACGGGACCGAAACCAGCTCCCAGAGATGTTCCGGGCACGCCAAGCCGGACGCATCCGCTCCCAGTGCCAATTGACGAAAGCGATCCCACTGTGAGCGAGAAAGAGCATCAGCAATACAGTTGGACACCCCTGGCACATGCACCGCCACCACCCACGCGTTTAGCGACAAGCACAACAACACTAGATGACGCAGCACCTGAACCACCGGTGGAGATGATGCGATAAGTTGTTAATTGCTAACACCACTCCCATGTTATCACAATGAAAACGAACCTTTTTATCCCTGAGCCTGTCCCCCCAAATGGTCGCTGCAACCACGATGGGAAACAGCTCGAGCAGGGCAAGATTTCGTGTCAGCCCACTGCTCACCCAGCTGTCCGGCCAGCTCCCCGCACACCATTGACCCCCCGCATATGCGCCAAAACCCCCGGACCCTGCCGCATCCGTAAACAATTCCACGTCACTCATTTCTTGCACCGGGGACATCCACAACGATCTACCATTATACTGCCCAAGTAACTCATCCCATACCTGCAGGTCTGCCTTGTGTTCCCCACCAAGCTTCACAAAATGATGGGAAGCCCTGATACCCGCCGTCGCTGCCGCCAAGCGCCTACTAAAAATTCTGCCCATTGGCATAATCCTACAGGCAAAGTTCAACTTCCCCAGCAGCGACTGGAGTTCGCGCAACGTGATCTTTTTTAGTCGGCAGGCCCGCCTCACCTCCTGCCTCAATGGACGTAATTTATCCTCAGGCAGCCTGCACTCCATAGCGACTGAATCAATCGCGATCCCTAAAAAACAGATGGTGGAAACTGGGCCCTCAGTTTTTTCCGGTGCCAACGGAATTCTGAAATCCAACGCAACCTTCTGCAAGCAATACAATAGGTTACCACAAACCAAAGAACCGCTAGGGCCAACACACAAAAAGTCATCCAGATAGTGTATCAACGAGTCCACCCCCGCTACACCCTTCGTCACCCATTCCACAAAACTACTAAACGCCTCAAAGTATGCGCATGAAAGAGAACACCCCATTGGAAGACACCTGTCGACGTAAAACCCCCCGTTCCAGAAGCAACCCAACAGCCGTTGGCTTTCTGGATGTACAGGCAGCAAACGAAAAGCCGCCTCAATGTCTGTTTTTGCCAGCAACGCCCCCTGTCCCGCCTCTCGCACCAACGCCACCGCTCTGTCAAATGACGTGTACACCACCGAGCATAAATCATGATCTATCCCCTCATTAACCGACGCTCCTCTGGGAAACGACAAATGGTGAATCAAACGGAATTTATGTGGCTCCGGTTTCGGCACGATTCCCAAGGGGGATACAACCAAATCCACAACCGGAGGCTCGACAAAAGGACCGGCCATGCGCCCCAACGAAACTTCTTTTAACAGTTTTTCTGAAACCACCGTCGAGTGCAAATAAGCCGACTTAAGATTACGCCGCGTAACCGGCACCTCATACGGAGGAGGGGGAATAACAAAACCAAACGAAAACCCCTCCAAAATTAACTTGGCTGCAGCCCTATCCGGATATTCAGCTAGATATGGTGCCATTCTTTCCACCCTCACTGGAGACCGACCCTTGACCTGCAGAGGAGGAATGAGGACCTGACCGTTTCCCTTTCCGCATACATTTCGCAGCCCCATGAGAGGACCCGTTACACTCCGAACAGACATGTTTAAATTTGCATGAGGCCCCGAACTTACACTGGCCCTCATTGAACTGCCAGCAGAAACCCAGCTTTGAAGCGGAAGCCTGTCCGGACTGACCCGACTGACCTCCTTGGCCAACGCTCCCGGGAAAGGACTGCTTAACTGGGGCCGTAACCCTTAACCACAGCGCAATATCTTTTTGATCCCACCGGATCGCCGGCCGAACCGCTTTTCGCTGCCGAAATTGCTCATCATACCTCAACCACGCATGCCCACCATACGCCCTATACGCCTCTCCAATGGCATCGAAATAACAGAACAACGCCGAGCAGTTTTCCGGCGCCTTTTCTCCGATCACGCTCGCCACGATAGCGAAAGCTTGCGACCAGTTCACGAACGTCTGCGGAATAAGTCTATACCGCCGGCGTTCCTCCTCCTCTTTTTTACTCTCATCCCGCTTGCTTTTATCCAAATTGAACTTTGCAAGCGGCAGAAGAGAAAATATCTCCACATATTCATCTTTCCAAATACGGTCCCTCACCTCCTGCTTCAAGTGAGCACCTAACGGACCTTCAAAACAGACATACACCTCCCCCCGTGCGCGATCATCAAGCCTAATTCTATCCCCATCCTTCTGCGCCTCAGTTTGAACCAACACCGCTACCGCTTCTCTTGACACCCCCGCAACATTACTACCCACGGACCGCGGCAATACATCACGCTGACCTTCCCATACTACCGCCGGGGACACTACAGGAACTACAGGGGCCCCTGCCCTATCTAAACGCCCCACTAACTCGCGCAAACAACCCACCAAATCAGCTAAGCCATCGCGCCCGACTACACCACTATCAACAGCCGCAACTTCCGCGCTTGCTAACCCCCCCTCACAACCCGACATGAAAATTGCTGGATACGGTAACGTTGGAGTTACACACTCACCGGGCTGCCCAGGCGCTGTATTCCCGCCAGCCGGAAAATCCTGACCGCGCTGCGTCTCATCCAGCTCTCCATCTTCCAAATCTTCTCTTGGTGCTGACTGGTTCTCACACCGACATCTACGACATGGGGACCCCGACATGCTGACCGAAGGGCCGGCCACCTGCCGCCCGACTGTAGGGATCCAAACCTCCGACCGAACTTGTTGCCTCGACGTCGGCGTTGATCTTGTCGTCCTCCCCGACGATCTCGAGGAAGCCTGCCCCCTGGCCGGTACATCACCATGCGGGGCGGCCGTGGATTGTACACTGCATACTGTGGCTGAAGGCGGGGGTGTAATCGGGAGCCCGGCCTGCGACTCCCTGTTAGCCGCCAAGCCCCGTCGCGGCTGGGGATTCCTGCCAGGACGCAGGCCCTGGGAAGAGGCGCCCATCCCCGCAACCTGGCCTGCAGTGTCCTTAGAAGGGCTCCCCCTGCGACGCCGAGCCCGCGGGGCCATGTCTGGGCTCAGACACTCTGGTGGACGGGACCGCCGGGAGCGGCGTGGTAACCTGGCCTGAGGCACCGCTCCCGACGACGCCACCTGCTTTATTGTAGCAGGGGCCGCGGGGATTATCTCTCCCCCTGCTGTGGTGATATTAACGTCCGTGAAAAGAGTGGGGGCTTTATTTCAATAAAATATTTTATCTATATCTTTGTCTTTTCTTTTCAAGTTTTATTACTATCACTTTAGTAATGGCCGCTGTCTGAGTGACAAGGTCCATTACTAAGGGGAGGCTTAGTGTTAGCCGGTACAGAGGCTAACACTAAACACCATTATTACCCCGGTACCCACCACCACCAGGGGTGCCGGGAAGAGCTGGGTACGATCCAGTACCCGACCATCTGTAGTGATGGTCGGGCTCTGGGGCGGCCGCAGGCTGGTATTACGAGGCTGGGAAGGGCCAAAAACAGTGGACCTTCCCACCCTTGTAATGCTAGGCTGCTGCTGCTGTGTTGTATCTGGCTGGTTATAAAAATGGGGGGGACCCCACGTCATTTTTTTAAATTATTTTTATTAAAAAGACATGGGGTTCCACCCAATTTATCATAACCAGCCACAAACAACACAGTGTTATTAGCCTGGGAATGTACTAAACCAGTGGCCCCTCCCACCCGTGTAATGCCAGGCTGCTGCGGCCTTGTATATGGCTGGTTATTAAAAATGTGGGGGACCCAACGTCTATTGTTAAATTTAAAAAAAAAAAACGACGTGGGGGTCCCCCACATTTTTATAACCAGCCCGATACAACACAGCAGCAGCAGCCTAGCATTACAAGGGTGGGAAGGTCCACTGTTTTTGGCCTTTCCCAGCCTCATAATACCAGCCTACGGCCGCCCCAGTACCCGACCATCACAACAGATGGTCGGGTACTGGATCGTACCAAGCTCTTCCCGGCACCCCTGGTGGTGGTGGGTACCGGGGTAATAATGGGTGGTTAATGCTAGCCTCTGCACCGGCTAACACTAAGTACCGCCTTAATAATGGGCGCTGTCAATCAGCCAACTACCATTATCTAGGCACTAATAAAGTTTGAAAAAAAAACACAAAGACAATTCTTTTTTATTGAAATAAGAAATCCCCAACAAAACCCTCGTTAACCATTTTATTACAATTTTCAAAAAACGTAGATCTACGCAGTAGTCCAACGAATCGAAGACGTAGTCCAATTGGTACATCAAAATCTGCAACAACATAAAAAAAAAGTTATCAATGTGAACAATACCAATACTTATACTCACCTACACACACACAAACAACCACACACAAACATATACACAAACACATATAAACACACACCCATATATTACACAAACACACACATAAACAAACATATAAACAAACACACACATATACACAAACACATGTACACAAACACCCATATATACACAAACACATACACAAACATATACACACAAACATATACACAAACACACCCATATATACACAAACACACCCATATATACACAAACACACCCACATATATACACAAACACACACGTATACAAAAACACACACAAACCTATACACATATGCACAAACACACCAATATATACACACACACACATATACAAAAACACACAAACATATACACACAAACATATACACATATGCACAAACACACCCATATATACACACACACACATATACACAAACACACCCATATATACACAAACACACAAACATATACACAAACACACCCATATACACACACACACACACACACACACACACAAACACATATACACAAACACACCCATATATACACAAACACACACACATAAACACACCAAAAAAACACACACATATACACAAACATATACACATATACACACAAACATATGTACACAAACACACCCATATATACACAAACCCACACATATACAAAAAAACACACACACACACACACACACACACATACACACAAACACACCCATATACACACAAACACACCCATATACACACACACACACACAAACATATACACAAACACAAAAATATACACAAACATATACACACAAATACACCCATATATACACTCACACATATACACAAACACACCCATATATACACTCACACATATACACAAACACACCCATATATACACAAACACAGACACACACACACACACACACACACACACACTTACCTTTAGCGGAGCGCAGACTTCCCGCGACGGGTGCCTTCCACTGCATCTCCTTGCATCTCCTGCGCATGCGCCGAGATGCGCGTTCATGAGTAAATGACATCCTCGGCTCGGGACGCAGAGGATGTCATTACGCATGCGTGGCCACCGCTAAAGGTAAATAGCGGTGGCCGGGAACCTAGGCAACGAGCAGGATACAAAGAGGGACCGACCGCAACTTCAATCAACGATATCAAGAAAACGACATCGCTGGACGACGGACAGGTAATTAGAATTCTTCTTATTTTTACATGGGGGAGCTTTATAGCTCCATTTATCAACTTGGGACAACCCCTTTAAAGGCTAACTAAATTTTTAAAAAACTTTTAACATTCCATGCTGACACATCAGAAGTTTTTATCGGTTGGGTTCGAGCACTAAGACCTCCACCGATTGCTAAAACAAAGTGGCAGTAGCGCTCGGGTGAGCGATGTGCCGCTTAGTTTCTTATCGGCTTTCTATTGAGCCCATACACTGCTCTGAGGAAAGCCGATCAGAAACTAAGTGGCACAGCGGACATCTGGTCACTACTGCCACTTTGTTTTAGCGATCGGCGGGGGTCTCAGTGTTCGGACCCCCACCAATCAAAACTTCTGACATATCACTATGACATGTCAAAAGTTTTTTAAAAGTTTAGTTACACTTTAATGTGTTTCACTAAGCAATAGTAAAAAATCCAGATTAAGCCTGGAATGAAGGCCCCCATCCAACCCCTAGTTATACTTACCTTTTCACCGATGATCCAGAGATACATAGGGTCTTGTAGGGTGTACAATGCGGTCAAGTAATAGGGATCAGTTGTCATGACTCGCCCAGGAACATACAGCAAATAGCTCTTTGCATTACTCACATCAATGCAGGAGCGGACATATCATATGTGCAGCGGCACAGGGGCCCAGTAGGTGGAGAGCCCCACTTCCACCTTAAAATCTGCTTCCTACCATTTCTATTAGATTGCATGTAAGGGGTCCAGCTAATGACAATGGCTCACAATGACTAGTGGATTGCTAGAGAGAGATAAGGTGGTGCTGCATTGTGAGCGACTGGAGAGCAAGGGGCCTCCTGCTGTGTGTGTCCCGCCCTGCATTAGTGGTGATTCAAGAAGTTGCTTGTTATGCCAGAGGGCTATAATGCCGGGTTCCCATGTAGCGGAAACACTGCAAAATTTCCGCAAAGGAATTCTGTTAGAAAATTCCACAGCATTTACAGTAGCCGTAAAGTGGATGAGATTTGAACAAATCTCATGCACATGCTGCGGAAAAAAATCTGCAGTGAAAGCGTTCATACATTTCGGAATTGCTGCTCTTCTGCTTTGACCTTTCCGACTGAAATTCTGCGATTCCACCGCAGAAATCGCAAATCAGAAAAAACTCCACCTAAACTTTTGGGTTTAAAATGAATAAAAAAGGTAATACTTACCCCGGGTGTTGTCATGGAGATGCATTCCTCTGTTCTTCGTCCAGGCCGAACTCCTGGAGTAACGTTTTATCCCATGTGACTGCTGCAGCCAATCACATGCTGCAGCAGTCACATGGGCTGCAGTGTCCTTCCAGAAGGCCAGGTCGCACAGAGAGGGATGCGCCGCTATGACAACGGCCGGGATAAGTATTAGCTTTTTTTTTTTTCAACCACTGCTTTCCGCAGTGGAGATTCTGGCCGAAAATCTGCACACAATTTGGTGCAGTTGCTCAGGTGGAATTCCCTGCGGGTTCTAGTCGGAATGCGCTGCGTAGTTTTATGCAACATATCCGACTCCTAGACTTTTTACGCTCACTACAAAAAAAATATCGCTGAATGAAATAAGAAACGCAGTAAAACCGCACTGTGTGAATACGCTGATGGTTTACCCCCAGGTGTGCCTATTCGATGAACAGCTATATCGACGGAAAAACCAAAAAAGTTATGGATTTTGGAATGTAGCAACACAAAAATTACATTTTTTTTTCCATAAAACATGTTTTTAATGTGCAAATTTACAACATTTTTAAAAAAAGCTATACATATTGAACCAGCAGAAAAAAAAACCCGCAAAAAATAATCGCAAAATTGCTGTGAATATTATTCCCTCCCCCAAAAAATGTCAAAAGCTAATCAAAAAATTATGTGTACCCCAAAATCTTGCCATTGAAAAGAAAACCTCATCCTGCAAAAAACAAGCCTTCATACAGGTACATCGACGGAGAACTAAAAAAGTTATGACTCTTCCAAGTCTGAAATAGTTTTCTGCAGTGTAAGGCCTTGTGCATGTAACACCTGCAGAGAAAGCATTGTATATAGAGGATGCTGCAGTTAATGCCAAGCAGGGACTCACATCAACAAACTTTAGCACATCTTCTTCTGAAGTGCAGTGGACTACATGTCCCAGCAACACTTGCTTCTCTATACCCCTGCAGCTTAGGAGAGGAGCAGCAGAGGGGAGAACTGATTGGCTGAGCAGGGGATTGTGGGACAAGGCTGAGCAGGGAGGAGAGACAGTGGCCATCTTGGGGAGAGACACATGGTCAGGAGATAGGGAGACTGTGAGTGCATTGCAGAGAGAAGAGAGTCCTGCACTGGGGCACACAGCACAGAGACCCAGAGACAGTCCTGACAGCCCAGCAGCTCACTGTATGAGAGGAAGAAATGCTGCAGCAGCATCACCTCTGCAAATCAGCCTGATTCCAGGGAGGTTCCCTGGTCTGCAGCACTGGAGGATTTTGCCTGCGACTCAATTGTCGTCCAGGCGTCTGAACACTGCGGCCCCGAGCTGGATCCCGGGGGAATATCATCTTTGTTGCAAGAAGTAGTGAGTACACATTGCTGGAACTTATTGTGCGGATGTTGAGGACTTAGTGAGAGAACTGTTCTGGAGAGGAAGTTCAGTATCTAAGTGCAGCAACGGTTCCTGAAAAGCGCGCCAACGTCCGCGGCAACAGGGCCCCAACATTTGGACTGTGTTCATTACATTACTGCAGCCATTAGTAACAGTATAAGTGTGTGCCGGCTATTACCAGCAGTATGAGTGTGTGCCGGCTATTACCAGCAGTATAAGTGTGTGCCGGCTATTACCAGCAGTATAAGTGTGTGCCAGCTATTACCAGCAGTATGAGTGTGGGTGAGCGATCATTATCCTGTGTGGGTCACTGATACACTATATATGTTTGGTGAAGACAGTATCTTAACCCTTTGTTATCCCCACAACATTTTAGGGGATATTGATAAGTGTTGTACCAGCCAGGCCTGGCATATAGCCCATGCCCACCACTAGGGGTCAATCACACAGAACTGTAACTGTTATGTCATTTGTGTTTTTTCTTTATTTGCATCATTCTTATTCAGATCGCCCGTGTTTACCTTTCCTTAAATAAAACAGTAAACCATAAACGCCATAAACGCTTGTGAGTGTGTACTGAGCTCAGGTGGGGGTTTCCCGAGTCGACCCCTGGCAGAAGAGGAATACCCTCCTGTTTTCCTATAGAGCTCCTAGCAAGATTCGGGTGGAGGCACTGCGCCATAGTGAGATGAGAACTACACTACACCCTGCCTACAGAGGTCGGCCCAAAGGGGTGTTACAGTGGAGGCACTGTTGAGATTGACCCCCTAGTGGTGGGCATGGGCTATATGCCAGGCCTGGCTGCTACAACACTTAGCAATATTCCCTGAAATGTTATGGGGATACAAAGGGGTAATCTACTGTCTTCACCAAACATATATAGTATATCAGTGACCCACACAGGATAATGATCACTCACCCACACTCATACTGGAGTTTATAAAGTAGGTCTGTGGCATCCTCTGGGGACTCAAAAGCAAACCCCAAGCAACTTCCCAAGACTATATGGCTGCTCTTGAGGATACTTTTGGGTCCCCAGAGGATGCCACAGACCTACTTTATAAATTCCGTACTACATACCAAGATCCTGGTGAGAAAATGTCTGACTAACTTTACAGACTAGACAAACTGGTCCACAGAATAGTATCCAAAGGCGGGCTTAGCCCTGGAGAAGTTGACCGGTGCTGCCTTGATCAAGTACCGCGTGGAGCTCTGACCCAGGACCCTATCGCTCAAAGATTGAGGTGCTGCGATTAAGAGAAAATTCCCCATTCCTTCCCTCAGTTACTTAAGGAAGTGCGACTAGAGGAAGTTACTTTGGCAGCCAGGGAGTAGACACCCAAGATGGTAGCTGCTGTTGCTCTAAAGCCTATGCCAAATTGTCGTGAGGAGGAGCTTCTTAAAATCATAGAGAAGCAGGGGGAGCAAATTGCACAACTCTTAAGTGCCCAGGCTAAGGAAGTGGAGTGGTTAAAACAAGTTGCTGAGGCTGTCACTGAGAGACATCACCAGTTCCCCGAGAAGGGCAAGTGATGATCCACGGAGAGGTAGAGATATGAAAACAGAGGGGTGCTTTGTGTGTGGGGAGTCCAGCCACACAGCTCGCCAGTGCCCGAAGAGGTGGCATTCCAAGACGTCTCCTTCTCCTCTCCATCAGAAGAATAGGCTGTTGGGAAACGGGAAAGGGGGCCAGTAGAGTCCCATACTGGCCCCCCGTCAACATCAAAGGCATACTCTACTGCCCCATCTACTGTTGCTCGGTTGAACAACTTCCTGAAGGTCTAGTAGGACCGGCCCCACATGTACCAGCCTGTATCAATGATCAACCATGTACTGTGTTGTTGGATAGCGTATCTCAAGTCTCCATCATTTTTGAGAAATGGTACAAGAAATACCTGTCAGACGTGCCCATACAGCCCTTATCGGGACTCGTGGTTTGCGGGTTGAGTGAACATAGCTACCCCTACAGAGGATATGTGTCTGTTATGCTACGGTTCCCGAAGACAGTTGCTGGAGTGGAGAAGGGGATACCCATCATAGCACTAGTCTGTCCAGAGTCTGAAGCAGACCAGAGATCCGTGGCTATTATAGTGGGGACAAATGCAAACATCTTCCGTACCCTGGCACAGTGGTGTCGAGAAATCGGGGGCAATAATTATTCCAAGACCCTCACCATTCACCCAGCCTGTCTGGCTGCTTACGTGAGAAAGGAGGAGGAAAAAGAAAGGGAACTACGTCCTGAATGTTTCAATCCCTGTTTTGAAGATAGTGACCTGCAGGAGGGGTCACTAATAAAGGGCCTGATGGAGCGTGGTGCCGCCTCCTCATTAGGAGACTGGGATCTGGGCCTGGCACAAGGAGTGGAACACCGCATCCGACTGAATGATGAGAAGCCTTTCCGAGAGAGGTCCCGAAGGCTAGCTCCTGCTGTTATTGAAGATGTCAGGCAGCATCTAAGAGGCCTGCTGGATACTGGAGTCATCCTAGAGTCCAACAGCCCATACGCTTCTCCCATAGTGGTTGCTCGGAAGAAAAATGGGGATATCCGGATGTGTGTTGATTACCGAATTTTAAACAGGCGCACGGTTCCTGACCAATACACTGTGCCCAGGATTGATGAAGCTTTGGATTGCCTACAAGGCAGCAAGTGGTTTTCTGTGCTTGATCTCCGGAGTGGTTATTACCAGATACCCATGAATAAAGAGGATCAAGAGAAGACCGCTTTCATATGCCCCATTGGGTTCTTCCAGTTCCAGATGATGCCCCAAGGAGTTACTGGTGCTCCCGCCACTTTCCAGAGGTGCATGGATCAGGTGATGGGAGACATGAATTTCCGGGAAGTACTGGTCTACCTAGATGACCTGATCGTGTTTGGGCAAACCATAGAAGAGCACAACCAGAGATTGTTCAAGGTACTGGATCGGCTGAAGAAGGCTGGGCTCAAGTTGCCCCTCGACAAGTGTCGGTTCTGCCAGAAGACTGTGAAATATGTGGGACACATTGTCAGCCGGGAAGGGATCTCTACAGACCCAGCCAAAGTGGAAGCTGTAGTCAAATGGCCCAAGCCCACCAAATTGGGAGAGCTCCGGTCTTTTCTAGGATTCTGTAGGTACTACAGAAGATTTGTACCACAGTACTCAAAGATTACAAAGCCTCTGACTGCCCTCACCCAGGGGTATCCTCCTCCTAGAGGGACAAATCACTCCAAGAAGCCAGCTAAGCAGTCCTACTTCAAGGTTAATGAGTTGTTTGGAGAAAGATGGACACCTGCATGTGATGAGGCATTTGAAAAGCTGAAGTCCTGCCTTACACAGGCTCCAGTATTGGCCTATGCGGGCCCCAGCAAGCCATACGTGCTGCATGTGGATGCTTCCCTTGAGGGGCTCGGAGCAGTCCTGTATCAGGATCATGGTGGTTCTCTGCGACCAGTCTATTACATCAGTCAAGGATTGACTCAGAGTGAGCGCAACTACCCAGCACACAAGCTTGAGTTCCTAGCATTGAAGTGGGCAGTGGTGGACAAGCTGCATGACTACCTTTATGGGGTACAATTTGAAGTTCACATCGACAACAATCCTCTGACCTATGTGAGGACCACAGCCAAGCTTGATGCAACTGGGTATCGGTGGCTTGCAGCGCTGGCAGTGTACGACTTCAGCTTGAAGTACCGTCCGGGCACCACCAACATTGATGCTGATGCCCTATCCCGTCTGCCCAGGCAGCTGCTGTGTGATGATGAAGAGACCTGGATAGAGGTTCCTGCCCTCGAGGTAAAAGCCATGTGTCGCAGACACCAAGCCAAGACTGTTCCTTTACGGGGCTGCGCCCATTTCTTAGGGGTTTCAGAGGAGGCCATTCCACCCTTGTTTTGCCAGTTGACTAAGGTGAATACTGAGTCCCTGCCTCAATTAATAAGAAGCCAAGTAGAGAAAGCCCAACAGGAAGATCCGTCTGTGGGAGTGGTCCGGTGGTCAGTGAAAAGGGGCTGGAGACCTGAAAGGAATGCTCTGAAAACAGAAGAGTCCATCTTGCTCGCTCGCCAGTCAGAATTTCTAGTAGTAAGAAATGGACTGCTGTATCGAGAGACCAAACGGCAAAATGGAAAGGTGAGAAAACAGCTGGTGCTACCTGGCCAGTTTAGGGAGATGGTCATGAAGGCTTTGCATGATGACCACAGGCATTTTGGCATTGAAAAGACAACTGGTCTTGTTGCAGACAGATTCTACTGGCCAAGAATGGAAGCAGACATTGTGGGCTACTGCAAGTCATGTGCACGGTGTGTTCTAAGAAAGACTTTGCCCACTCGATCAGCCCCTCTTGTTAACATCACAAGTGATGGTCCACTGGAGCTAGTGTGCATTGATTTCCTCTCCATTGAGCCTGACGAGGGCAATGTCAGTAACTTCCTAGTGGTCACTGACCACTTCACCCGTTATGCGCAAGCCTACTCTACCAAAGATCAGAGAGCGGTCACCGTGGCCAAAAAATTGTGGGAGAAGTACTTTGTACATTATGGGCTGCCAGCCCGCATCCATAATGACCAAGGAAGAGACTTTGAGTCGGCTGATCAAGGAGCTGTGTGAGATCTGTGGGATCAAGAAATCTAGAACCACACCTTTCCATCCCCAAGGGGATCCTCAACCAGAGAGATTCAACCGTACCCTTCTCAACATGTTGGGCACCTTGGACCCCAAGCAGAAAGGACGCTGGAGCCGACATATAAGTCAGTTAGTTCATGCCTACAATTGCACCAAAAATGAGTCAACTGGGTACTCCCCCTACTTCCTCATGTTTGGTAGGGAAGCCCGACTACCAGTGGAAATTAGCTTTGGAGTATCAACTGACCAGTCATCGGGAAATACCTATTTGAAGTATGTGTCGCAGTTAAAGGAAGAACTGAAGGAGGCTTACAGATTGGCTGACCAGGCTTCCAGTTGATCAGGAAGGCGAAACAAAAACCGTTATGACTGCAGAGTCCAAGAGCAAGTTCTGCAGCCTGGGGATAGGGTCCTCATTCAACAGCTGGGCCTTCATGGAAAGCACAAGCTTGTTGATCGGTGGCGTCCAGAACCCTATGTGGTGGTAGAAAAGCTGCCTGGTGTTCCAGCATACAGAGTGTAGCCTGAGAATGGAAGTAGGACCATCAAGACCTATCATCGCAAACATCTGTTGCCTGTAGGACAAAATATTTGTTTGCAACAGCCACAAGCAAATGGAGCCAAGACACCCACCCGGCCTCCTAGAAGGAGTGGCCGCCATCGACGAGGGATCAGCCCAGTGCTTCTCCCTGAAGGAAGTGATAGTGAATCCAGTGATGAATGGGGTCCAGACTACAGATGGGTAAGCAACCCAGGCCCTATCATCAAAGATGGTGCAGATCGGTTGCTTGATGTGAACAACCAGGAAGAATCCAGTCTAGAAGCCAGCATACTGTGTCCCCAGTTGGGGGAGAATTTAGAAGATATAGAGTCACCAGGTGACGAAGTAACCATCATGGAACCTGAGCCTGAAAGTCAAGAGCTAGGGGTCGAGGAGGGGGCTCCCACAGTGCACACTCATCCCAGACGGGACACTAGGCCCCCAATGATGCTAACCTATGATAGAATGGGGCATGCTACTGAGGTACCCAGAGTATTACACCCCAATTTCATTGACATGTGGCCATATTTCCCCTCTGTGCCGATGTGGCATGGAAATGGTATGTGCGTGACTGATTGTGGTGTTGGTCAGGATGCTTTAACGCCAATTTGTATTTCAGGTGGTGAGTCTTCACTTTGTGCTCGGACACTAGCACCGACTCACCAGGGGGAGAGTGTAACACCTGCAGAGAAAGCATTGTGTATGGAGGATGCTGCAGTTAATGCCAAGCAGGGACTCACATCAACAGACTTTAGCACATCTTCTTCTGAAGTGCAGTGGACTACATGTCCCAGCAACACTTGCTTCTCTATACCCCTGCAGCCTAGGAGAGGAGCAGCAGAGGGGAGCACTATTTGGCTGAGCAGGGGATTGTGGGACAAGGCTGAGCAGGGAGGAGAGACGGTGGCTATTTTTGGGAGAGACACATGGTCAGGAGATAGGGAGACTGTGAGTGCATTGCAGAGAGAAGAGAGTCCTGCACTGGGGCACACAGCACTTAGACCCAGAGACAGTCCTGACAGCCGAGCAGATCTCTGTATGAGAGGAAGAAATGCTGCAGCAGCATCACCTCTGCAAAACAGCCTGATTCCAGGGAGGTTCCCTGCTCTGCAGCACAGGAGGATTTTGCCTGCGACTCAATTGTCGTCCAGGCGTCTGAACGCTGCGGCCCCGAGCTGGATCCCGGGGGAATATCATCTTTGCTGCAAGAAGTAGTGAGTACACATTGCTGGAACTTATTGTGCGGATATTGAGGACTTAGTGAGAGAACTGTTCTTGAGAGGAAGTTCAGTATCTAAGTGCACCAACGGTTCCTGAAAAGCGCGGCAACAGGGCCCCAACGTTTGGACTGTGTTCATTACATTACTGCAGCCATTAGTAACAGTATAAGTGTGTGCCGGCTATTACTAGCAGTATAAGTGTGTGCCAGCTATTACCAGCAGTATAAGGCGGGATTCACACGACAGGGTCCCGCCCGAGCCCGAGTGTCGGCCGGTAAAATCGGCCATTTTGCCCGGCCGGTTTGCATAAAGTTTTGCATCCGTGCCGGGCCGGGCAGATCTGGACAGTGACATCAGCGGCAACTCCTGAAGGGGAATCCCCATGTGTTCGGGGATTCCGCTTCAGGATTTTCCCCTGATGTCACTGCCCAGATATGGACAGAGACATCAAGCGCTCTGTCCAGGAGCGGAATCCCCAAAAACACGGGGATTCCGCTCCTTCAAGGAGCTAAAGTGGGGCTGGCACATAGCAGAGCGGGGAGATACCTCCCTGCTCTGCTATAGTGGCGTCGCTACAGTAGTAGCAGCCACAGCAGCTGCTAGCGGCGCCATGGAAGGTGTCGCCGGGCCGGGGCGCTTTTAACAAGCAGGGGTGTAATGACGGGGGGTAGGGAAACGGACAAGTGAGCCCTAGTCTACCCGCCACTCTGTCCCTGCCTACTTGCAACGACCCGCCCTAGGCGACGGGGTACAACTGGACGGCGGTCCCTGCGCTCAGTAAGTGCACGTTAAACACGACAAACATACAAGGGAATACAACCAAGGGAAAGGGGCAGTTGCCCACAGCAACACCGTGAGCAACCAGAGTGGTGAACAAGCCGAGTCAAGCCAGGAGTGTGCGAGGTACCAAACGAAGAGCAGAAGAGTAGTCAGTAAGCCAGGGTCTGTATGGAGCAGGATCAAAATAGAAGGAGCTGTAGCTGGGCCAGGAAACCACACGAAAAGAATCACAAGCACCGAGGGACAGGAAGGGCAGGCTTAAATAGAACGAGGGCGGGAGCTAGCTGAGTCTGGCCAGGTTGCGATAGGCTCTCCCACTCCTAAGCCTGCCAGCCTGAGTGGTGGAAGCTGGAGTCAGTCTCAGGGATGTAGATTCAGGTGCTGACTGATTAATTATGGGAGTTAACCCCGAAGCTGTGCCTGGCAGATCCTTTACAGTACCCCCCCTTTTATGAGGGGCCACCGGACCCTTTCTAAGTGGACCTGGCTTACTGGGGAAACGCAGGTGGAACCTCCTGACCAATACCCCAGCGTGAACATCCCGGGCGGGTACCCAAGTCCTCTCCTCGGGCCCGTATCCTCTCCAATGGACCAGGTACTGGAGGGAGCCTTGGACCATCTTGCTGTCCACAATCTTGGCCACCTCGAATTCCACCCCCTCAGGGGTGAGGACGGGAACAGGAGGTCTCCTTAGAGAAAACATCAGCGAAGTCCTGAACAAACTCGGGTAGCGTGTTCGCCTCCTCAGGGGGAGAAATAGAATTAACAGAAAAAACATGACGTAAAACATTCATTAGCCCATTTGGTTAGCTCCCCAGTACTCCAGTCAAATGTGGGATTATGCAACTGCAACCAGGGAAGGCCTAGAACCAAATCGTACGATAATCCCTGCATCAACAGTACAGAGCACTGCTCCAAATGCATGGAGCCAACAAGGAGTTCAAACACAGGGGTATGCTGTGTAAAATAATTATTAGCAAGAGGAGTGGAGTCGATACCCACTACCGGGACAGGTTTAGGCAAATCAATCAGAGGCATAGCAAGAGACATAGCAAATTCCACAGACATGATATTAGTAGAGGACCCTGAATCCACGAAGGCACTGCCGGTAGCAGACCTACCACCAAAAGAGACCTGAAAGGGAAGCAAGATCTTAGTACGTTTCCTATTTACGGGAAATACCTGTGCGCCCAAGTGACCTCCCCGATGATCACTTAGGCGCGGAAGTTCTCTGGCTGCATTCTTACACTTAGGACAGTTGTTCACTTGATGCTTGTCATCCCCACAGTAGAAGCAGAGACCATTCTTACAGGGGAATTCTCTACAGTGTTGGGGGGTCACGGAGGCCCCGAGTTGCATAGGTATCTCTGAGTCTTTTGAGGAGGAACGAAGCAACGGAACTTCGGGAGGCATCATGGGGGAGTCGGAGGAGAAAACACATAAACGTTCACGTTGTCGTTCCCTGAGACGTCGGTCAAGTCATACCGCTAAAGCCATAACCTCGTCTAGGGAGTCAGAAGAGGGATACCTAACTAGCAGGTCTTTCAGGGCATTCGACAGACCCAACCTAAACTGGCACCTTAAGGCAGGGTCATTCCACCGAGAAGCTACGCACCACTTCCTAAAGTCAGAACAATACTCCTCAACAGGTCTCTTACCCTGACGTAAGGTCACCAGCTGACTCTCGGCAAAGGCAGTCCTGTCAGTCTCGTCATAAATAAGTCCGAGAGCAGAAAAGAAACAATCAACGGAGGAAAGTTCAGGGGCGTCAGGAGCCAAGGAGAAGGCCCACTCTTGGGGCCCTTCCTGGAGCCGGGACATAATTATACCCACCCGCTGGCTCTCAGAACCTGAGGAATGCAGCTTTAAAACGAAAGGAAAGCCTACAACTCTCCCGAAAGGAGAGAAAAGCCCTCCGGTCCCCTGAGAACCGGTCGGGCAACTTGAGGTGGGGTTCAAGAGGTGAGGTGAGGGGAACTACCAAGGTAGCATCAGGCTGATTGACCCTCTGAGCCAGGGCCTGGACCTGTAGGGAGAGACCCTGCATTTGCTGAGCCAGGGTCTCACGGGGGTCCATAGTGGTGTCAGCGACCAGGGTAGACTAGGTATGGGCTTGTGATTATGTAATGACGGGGGGTAGGGAAACGGACAAGTGAGCCCTAGTCTACCCGCCACTCTGTCCCTGCCTACTTGCAACGACCCGCCCTAGGCGACGGGGTACAACTGGGCGGCGGTCCCTGCGCTCAGTAAGTGCACGACAAACACGACAAACATACAAGGGAATACAAGCAAGGGAAAGGGGCAGTTGCCCACGGCAACACCGTGAGCAACCAGAGTGGTGAACGAGCCGAGTCAAGCCAGGAGTGTGCGAGGTACCAAACGAAGAGCAGAAGAGTAGTCAGTAAGCCAGGGTCTGTATGGAGCAGGATCAAAATAGAAGGAGCTGTAGCTGGGCCAGGAAACCACACGAAAAGAATCACAAGCACCGAGGGACAGGAAGGGCAGGCTTAAATAGAACGAGGGCGGGAGCTAGCTGAGTCTGGCCAGGTTGCGATAGGCTCTCCCACTCCTAAGCCTGCCAGCCTGAGTGGTGGAAGCTGGAGTCAGTCTCAGGGATGTAGATTCAGGTGCTGACTGATTAATTATGGGAGTTAACCCCGAAGCTGTGCCTGGCAGATCCTTTACAGAGGGAAGGGAGCCAGCGCAGCGCTCCCTTCCACCTGCTGTACACCCCGGCCCTGCCACACAGTGTACAGCGTAGCCATTTGTCCGAATGGCATCAACTCCTCCTCACATGCACTCTGTGCTGTGAGGAGGAGGAGGAGATAGAGCGCAAGCCACGGAAAACCCAGCCAATGTTTGGACTGTGTTCATTACATTACTGCAGCCATTAGTAACAGTATAAGTGTGTGCCGGCTATTACCAGCAGTATGAGTGTGTGCCGGCTATTACCAGCAGTATAAGTGTGTGCCGTCTATTACCAGCAGTATGTGTGCGCCAGCTATTACCAGCAGTATGAGTGTGGGTGAGCGATCATTATCCTGTGTGGGTCACTGATACACTATATATGTTTGGTGAAGACAGTATCTTAACCCTTTGTTATCCCCATAACATTTCAGGGAATATTGATAAGTGTTGTACCAGCCAGGCCTGGCATATAGCCCATGCCCACCACTAGGGGGTCAATCACACAGAACTGTAACTGTTATGTCATTTGTGCTTTTTCATTATTTGCATCATTCTTATTCAGATCGCCCGTGTTTACCTTTCCCTAAATAAAACAGTTGAGTAGTTTCACCATAACCGCTTGTGAGTGTGTACTGAGCTCAGGTGGGGGTTTCCCGAGTCGACCCCTGGCAGAAGAGGAATACCCTCCTGTTTTCCTATAGAGCTCCTAGATTCGGGTGGAGGCACTGCGCCATAGTGAGGTGAGAACTACACTACACCTTGCCTACAGAGGTCGGCCAAAAGGGGTGTTACATGCATAAAGTGCAGATTTTGCATGTATTTTTTTAAGCCGAAAGCAGGAACAAATCCTAAACAGAAGAAATATATAAAATAAGACCTTATAGGTCTGTTGTCATGGATCCAATTCTGGTTGTGGCTTAACAAATGCATGGAAAATCTGCCGCAAATCTGCACCGTGTGCACAAGGCCTGAAAGCAAACTAAAAAAAATAAGCAAAAACAGCAAAAATGGTAACGAAGATGTATTACAAAGATTTGTCTGTACAACGGACTCTTCTCACAAGCTCATAATGGCTATAGAAGGGACATGACATTTTCTTTTTTAGGATAGCTTCCAGGACATAATGTGACTCATTCCTTCTTACATTTTTTTTACTTTTAGTCCACCTCTAAAATAATTGTCAATTTACTGGAGAGAAGCAGCAAAAGGTGAAGAAGGAAGAAAATACAGATTTGTGTTAAGGCGGTATTTCCATGTGCCTGGAGTCTGTGTCGTTCATTATTTAATGCTTAAGACCAGTGCCCCCAAACAACCGGACCGGGGACCAATCCTGGGCCGTAGATCATTTGATACCGGGCCGCGGTATCTGGTATCTGCCCCAGTGTTGTAGCCTGGAATGTCCGCTGTGGAGAACTGCTAGCAGGCCAGCCTCCTGGGATGACATTTTATCCCAGGAGATTGCTGCAGCCTGTCATTGGCTGCAGCGGTTACATGGGATGCATCGTCATCCCAGTAGGCCGGCCTGGAGGAAGAAACAGACTTCTGAGTAAGTATAAGATTATTTTTCTGAGTTGCATTTATTGCGGCGGAATCGCTGCTGAACAACTGCTATTTGTTGTGGGTTTTATCTCCCATTGAATTCAATGGGGAAAACCTGCAACAAATAAGCAGCATTTACGCAAATACAATTGACATGCTGCGGAATAAAACTCTGCACCGTATGTCAATTTCTCTGCGTTTTTTCTGCTATTTACGCAGCGTGTGGATCAGATTTGTTTATATCTCATCCACTTTGCTGCTACTGTATTATGCTATGGATTTTCCGCAACTAATTCCGTTGCAGAAAATCTGCAGTATTTATGGAACGTGTGAACTGACCGGAAACCGAAATTACAGCATGTCAAGGTTTTTTTGAGCATGTCACTATATTGTATTGAATTGATTTCATGAGAATTTGGGACTCCTTTACTAAATTCAAACAAAGGTAAGGGTGGACACATCTGTAGGTGTATTCTTATTGACACATCTGCTTTGGACAATCCCTACTTGTTAGAAGGTTCTTGTCACGATTGCCACTCACTGCAGAAGTGACTTGGAAGCAACTGTAAAGGGTTAATCGGCCTTCCACTCTCTTTCTCACCCAAGCCTATTGCATTAGGCTAAAAATAACTTAAAACCAGTCCACACAGTCACACAAATTTTCTCGTTGCCGTCACTTCTTTTGTTAAGTCTAGACGCATTTCTCTACGGTAACGCACATTTACACACAGGTTCACGCTGTGCTCTCTAGCATAAAACAGGTTAATGTTTAGAGTAAAAGCATTCAACGGGTTAACACAGCTATGCTATAGTTTATCATTTCAAGCCGTGGGTAGGTTTAGAGAAGCATTTAACAAACATTCATTTTAAGGGCAAGTAAACTTTCAGAAGTTTTGAACGGTGTGGGTCCGAGCACTGAGACCCCCACCGATCGCTGAAATAAGGCGTCAGAAACACTCGGGTAAGCGATGTGCTACTTAGTTTCTGATCGGCTTCCCTCGAAAAGCTTGAGTGAGCGGTGTACGACTCAATAGAAAGTCTAAAAGTTTAGTTACCCTTTAATGCCAAAAATGAGGTGGTTATTAAGGGGTTAAAGAGGTTTTCCCCATTAAAGACGTTTATGGCATCGATTTAATAGACCATAATTGATCGGTGGCGGTCTGACCACAATGACCCCCTCTGACCCTGAGAATTGCGTTCTGTATATATTTAGAGTGTCTGGTCTGGGGTCTGTATTAATTTAAGGGGTCTGTATTTGTTAAAGGGGTCTGTATTGGTTTAGGAGGCTTAATGTCTTTATTTATCTGAGGGTCCTGTCTGGGGTCTGCATTTATTTAGGGGTCTGTATTTTTTTTTGTGGTGTTTTTTTTGGGGGTCTGTATTTGTTTTGGGAGTTTAGTGTCCGTATTTATTTAGGGGGTCTAGTCCTGAGTCTGTATTTATTTAGGGGGTTGAGGTCTGAGTTCTGTAGTCATTTTGATGTGTGATGAAGGGGGTCATATGCACTACTAGTGATTCAAATGCCTATTAGGCCACATGCACACGACCGTATTTTTAATCCGTATTTACGGATCCATTAAGGTCTATGGGCTACGGACACCTTTCCTTTTTTTTACAGATGGGTGTCCGTGCCGTAGAAATGATAGAACATGTCCTTTTTTTGTCCGTAATTATGGCACAGAATCCCCATAGAAGTCTAAAGGTGCTTCTGTAATTACGGAAGTGTTGCTAGGCGACACCAGGTTTTTAGATGTTGCCTACCATTTGTGGTTTTCTTCTTTTTGCGGATCTGTAAATACGGATGAATTACGGACACACAACGGACCATATTTACAGACACCGTTCCGTATATGTGGATGATACCATGTATCCCACCCGTTTATATACAGCACAACCGAACCTAAGGCCCCATGCACATGACTGTAAAAATTGTCCACAATTACAGACCCATCTACTTCTATTGTCCACGGACACCTTCCCGTTTATTTATGGGAAGGTGTCCGGGTCGTAGAAGTGTACCGCAAAAGACAGGACATGTCCTATCTTTTCCTTTTTACGGACCGTTCTCCCATACTTTGTAATTGTGGCTCGTGATTATGCATACATCCGTAGATTTCATCCATCTGTCAGTACTGTCCATAAATACAAATCCATGGTAATTTCTAGTCATCTGTAAATCATCCGCATATACGGAACGGTGTCCGTAAATACGGTCCATAGTGCATCTATAATCGCACAGATTACATCTGTATTTACAGATCCAGGAGGAAAAAATCTGGGAGGAATGTTGGTTAATCCCCTGGCATCTCATAAATGTAAAAATATTTACACTGCAAACTTTGTGCTACGCTTAGTGGGTTGCCTATTGAAATTTCCGCGATGTCACAGTTTTCAGGAATGGTTACAATTTAGGGACCGGCTTATGCCACTGATACGACTTTCCAGCTGAATAAGAGATTGTGGTTATGAATTACAGTGAGAACTACGTCTATGCCATGAGTCTTCCGTGCATTACCTCACCCGCTACACGTTATTGATGGGATTTTCCCACTTGGCACGGGGAGATGTTGCCGCATTGTAAACATGATCTACTACCGTCAGTTTTGCATAGACCCTAAGCTCAAGGAGAGAGCAGAGCGTCGGCAATAAATTCATTGTCCTCATTACAACCTGCA
Organism: Rhinoderma darwinii; assembly: GCF_050947455.1. Lineage (NCBI taxonomy): Eukaryota > Metazoa > Chordata > Amphibia > Anura > Rhinodermatidae > Rhinoderma > Rhinoderma darwinii. Next base: position 612,466,504 of record NC_134687.1, read on the forward strand.
GCAAAGAAAGGTCACGCAGGCATTTCATCACTGCAGAGCCGGAGAAGATTTCCATAGATTATATTAGCATTAGATTCATGTAGTAAAGATAAAGGGGAGTTCACTTATTGATCAGCTGAGACAGACTGCGGCCGTCAGGACATGTTGAGAGTTAAAGTTCCACAACAACTGGAGTGGCACGAGCTAGACTCTATTGCTTTAATATGACTTAATATTTTAGGCCCATGCTTTATATTTTTGCATTTGAGGTGAATATTATAACATCTACTACATTAATTATCCATCTTGGCATATTTTCTACTCTCTGGGGTTATACAGGAGTCGACCGAAATAGGGTAAATCTACAAGAGAGCAGGATATTCTAGACCAAAATGATGCAGGCCACCACGGGGAGCTAGCTGTATTTATATTGGTCCCATTGACTTCATTGGGAGCTGTATAAATCAGTATCTACTGAGCTCCCCCTAGTGGTGACTGGAAACAGGCAGTAATTTTTTTCATTCTGTGGCTGCATACATTTTATGTTAATTCTTAAAAGTAGGCAAGTATGGCTGGAATAAATTGGCAGATCCCAGGACTAATTGCAATGCAGTCCAAATTCTCACAAGATTTCACACAACAATTACGATGGTCTTGGTAACCAGCGGCTGGGACATCGGAAGACAATGTGAGCAACATGAGCTGCTGGATGGGGCTATTGGATCTGCCAAGAGGCTTAAACTAGGGCTACTTTTTTCGTCTTTTTTTTTGTGGAGGTTCGGTCAGCACCAGGAAATTGTAGGGTGCACAAGTAGGGGCCCAAACCAGTACTATAGAGAACAAAGAACTTGGCACACCAATTGGAGTGAAATAATTTCTTGTTTTTTATTTAGCCAGTGAATAAGTACACGCGACGTTTCGGTTATAATCAACCTTCATCAAGCACTGCAAGGTTAGACTGGAGCAGTAAGAGGCTATGGCGCTATAGAAAATTGGCTGGTCGCATGGAAAGCACATCCTGTTCAAATTCCTGGATGAGTGAACTGGAGCCGTTAACTGCTGTGGCGCTATGAAGCGGCTGACCGCGTAAAGAGCACTCTGGGGCTACTATCACTCCCTTACATGATAATCTTGCTGGTCTTAGTTGTTTGTCTTTGAGAATCATTCTATCCACACAGAGCTGCAGTATAAAGCATGGGGGAAGGACAGAGCTGCAGTCTGAACCAGAAGCATAGCTTAATGCTCCTGGACCCTAATGCAAAATCTGTAATAGGGCCCTCCACCTGCCATTTACCATTTATAAAACTGGTGTGTTAGGGAGTCTGTCTCGGGTCTGTGTTAATTTAGGGTGTCTGTGGAGGTCTGTATTACTCTGGGGCAAGGGTATTTGTTTAGGGGGCCTGGTGTGGGGTATGTATTACTTTGGGGCAGGGGTCTCAAACACATGGCCCGTGGGCCACATGGGGCCCCTGAGGCTGTCATCAGCGGCCCGTGGTGCACCGAAGCTCCCCAGAATTCCTTGGTACAGCAGAGAGCAGGCAGAAGGAGGAGCACCGCATACACCCCCCCTGTAGAAAATGTTGTACACTCCCCCTGTAGATAGTTCCACCCCCCCTCATGTACAAAGCACAGGGCCGGCATCAGCATCCGGCAGACCCCAGCAAGTTTTTCGGCCCCCTACCCTTGGGGGGCCCACTCAACTGCTGGGTGCTGACGCAGCCATCATGAGTGGAATCCCTGGCTAGAGCGTTGCCGACACTCTTGCCGGCGATTCTGCTCCTAGAGGGAGCCCCTGTCTAGGAGCGGAATCCCCTCTCCCTGGTAGTGACAGTCCGCAGTAGAATTCTCCAGCGGCCGTTTTTTACAGTTGTTTCAATACATTTTTAGGCAAGTTAGTTCAGACGTTGCGGAAAACTCCGCTGCGGACCATAGGCTGCGGTGCGGAATTTCCCCTCCGCAACAGGCACTGACTGTTGCGGAGAAGAAGCGGAATTTCACAGCGGATTACAGCCTTTGCAATGCAAAAACTGAAATCTGTGGCAAGTCCGCTGTGTTTTCTGCAAAGTCTGAATTACCTGTCAAATATGCAAATGTTGGTGCAGATTCGTTGCGTAAATGCCCCAAATCTGCACCAACATTTGCAGCTGAAAAACTCTGCCACGTCTGGCCGTGCCCTTATATGCACTCTTTTTGATTAAAATAGTTTTGTTTGGGGCGTGTCCTATATAAACGGGCGGGGTTTAATGAAAATTATAAAAAAAATTGGCAAGAATGATGAAATCAGAAGCATACGGAAGTACAATAGGGCCACACAGCAGCATTTATTCAACATATTAAAGATCCAAATAACTCACACAGAATTGGTTACTATTGGTTTATGTTTTCTTACAACTAGTTTTATATATTTATATCTTTACAGACAGTCAAGTTATTATTTTCATTGCTGTGCAGGTTCTCCAGTCATTTTCAGGTGACAGGCACTTCTATATAAACAAAAAATACTCACCTCATATTATCAAGGATAAAAAAAGGTAATTGAGGAAGCGCAAGTATCGAAATTGAAGAATATTCGCCAGTAACAGCTGTAGGACGGCAGCGCTCCATATCCAGGAGGAAAGCTATAGATGGGGAAATGTTAATGTATTAGTAAATATGAATTAATCAAAAAGGTCATTTCTCAAAGGAAATTATTGTGTATGTGGAATTCTTAATCATCATTTTTGAATTTATAGTCGTGCGCACAACATTGTGTGTTCATGGGACTGAAGTTTTGCTATAACATCTGCGGTGTCAGGTGCCAGCATTGATCTGTGGTCTGGAGTCACTGTCCACCAAGCTGAAAATATGAACTTGTTTGGTACTCAAACTAAAGGATCAGATTAACCCCTTAACACCCACACTATCAGATCGGTGGCGGTCCAACTCTCGGCACCCCCACCAGTCAGCTGATTGAAGGGGCTACAGCTCTTTGCAAATGGACTGAACTGCAGTACCAGGCACAGCCACATCGTACACACGCCCTGGATGTGTGCATAGCGCCATTGACTTTTATGGGTCAGTGTGCTATTCGTTGTTAAGATATCGTGTGAATACAGACTTTATATATATTTTCTTTTTTTTTTAGGCTGTGTTCACATCTGCTTTGGAGGATTTGTCTTTGCCAGACAACAGACACCATGATGGAAACCTAATGGAACCCATTAAAGTCAATGGGTTTCCGTCGGTCGTTGTTGGTGTCCGTCATTCGAAGTGTTCAGCGCTTCCAATACTTTTGTTGTTCTACTCCTATGACAAAGCAGAATAACAGAAACCCTGATGCAGCTGTGAACAGACCCTTACTTGTACTTTATTTTATGACCGCTGTAAAAGCTGTATTGGAGGTCATTAGGGGTTAAAGGGGTTATCTGGGACTTTTTAAAATCTTTAGTGGGATGCTATAAAATAATAAACTCAACTCCTGATCCCTCTCCTGATTGGTTGAGTGGAAAAAGTCATCAAAAGGAGTGCCGCAGGGCAACATGGGTAGAAGGGATATTTATGGCATGCATAACACAGAAGTGCCCGCATTTAACTTGGAGAAAGCTGATTTTTACTTATGACAGTCACAACAACAAAGCACTGTATGTAAAAAGAAAAAAAGCTTCAATCGGCACAAGTCACGTATTGTTGGAATCATCTATGGGTGGGCAATAACATGAAGGGTGGTTGTTTTTGGTCAGGAAAGCTTTCACGTACTCTTTAACTATGTATTATCCTTAAAGGAATTTTCCACTAATATTTATTGGTGACACCCCCCCAGGATCCATGAAATCAACAGAATGAGGGGACAATGGTGTTTGCCACTGTCCTTCACTATTCCAGATGCAGAAGATACATGCCTCCATACATGCGATGGTGCACGGTACAGCAGATCAGCCGCATTCAAGGAAATTTCATTCTACTGATCAGTGGGTGTCGGACACCACTGATCGCACATGGCCTATATGGAGGACATCATTGTATATTCCTTTATATTCTGATGGTAGCTTGGCCCTATACGGGTTATTGGAGCAACCTCCACTCTTCTGAGAAAGAGGGCCCTCTGTAGATTTTGGAACAAAACTATGATTGGCTAAGAGCAGTCAAAAGACAAGACGCTCCTCACAATGCCCCTCCCAAATCTTCTTTTCAGTTGGATGCCAGGCATAATATGCAGCTCGCCAAACTTTAGCTCTGGGAACCGTCCAGTGGGATCTCTTAGCACACACTAGTTTGATGTACAGAGGCGCTTTGAAAGGTTTCCATTGATAAACATACATGAATTATTGATCTTCTATGTCATCGATGCCTGGAGCGGCAGTCCTTCATTATAAATGTTGTTGTGGGTCCCCGTGGTCGGACCCCCACCAATCCAATCCATATCTTATCAATATTCCATAAATTCTTCTCTAAATCCCCTTTAAGGCCTCATGCACCCGACCGTATTTTAATGTCCGCAATTTATCCGCATTTTTGTGGATAAATTGCGAACCCATTCTATTCTATAGCCCCATGCACACTACCGTGATTTAAACGGATCAGTGCAGGGCCGCAATTGCAGACTGCAAATACTAAGGACAAGCCATTTTATGGTTCTCAATTGCAGATTCACCAATACTGGTGAATTGTGGATCCTTGAGTCCGGATGACACACGGATGCACAAGAAGTCTTTTTTGCGGTCCCACAGACCGCAACGCACCCCTGGATTTGCAGACCACAAAACCATTGTAGTCATGTGCATGAAGCCAAAGAAAGGAAGAACTTTTGATGCATTTTTCCCACCTTTCATTGAATGCACAAATAGAAATGTCCAAGAGATCAGTGGTATGATAGATGCGTGAAATTAGAGAATCACTGAAATTGAAAACAATGTTCCGGCCGTGTGAATTCACTTAGCATTTCAACGGAATATAAGGAAAGCTTGATAAATCACAGAAAAAGTCAGAATACAAACCACATGTTAATTTATGTAAATGAGCTAGAGAAAACGAATAATTAATACATTCATAGATTATTTTGTCCATAAATATCTCAGGCTGTTGTTAATGCAGTTTGGGTCATGCACATTGGAACAGTATTTTTCAAGATTAATAAAGAATGTATTTTTAACGCTCTAAGCTGTTTTTAATCATCTTTTAGAGACAAGCTGGAAGGTAGTATGGGTGGGAATCCGGGAAGAGTGACCCCCAAAGTTTACCAGAACTATGTGCTGTTCCCTAAATCCCAATTCTGTAACAAGGCTCCTTAACTGTTCTCATACCGTATGGGGCAAAGGGGCACAACCTTAAGTTGCGCCCCTGGTTAACGGATCCTGTTTACTCTAAGGGTATGTTCACACGGCCTATTTACGGACGTAAATCGGGCGTTTTTGCCCCGAATTACGCCCGAAAATAGCGCCTCAATAGCGCTGACAAACATCTGCCCATTGAAAGCAATGGGCAGACGTTTGTCTGTTCACACGAGGCGTATATTTACGCGCCGCTGTCAAATGACGGCGCGTAAATAGACACCCGCGTAGAAGAAGTGACCTGTCACTTCTTTGGCCGTAATTGGAGCCGCTATTCATTGACTCCAATGAATAGCAGCGCTAATTACGGCCGTAATTGACGCGGCGTTCAAGCGCCTGCACATGCCGGTACGGCTGAAATTACGGGGATGTTTTCAGGCTGAAACATCCCCGTAATTTCAGCCGTTACGGACCCCCGCCGTGTGAACATACCCTTACATTATATTAGTTTACATACACAAATACACATTCATACTTTATAGAGATCGGTTAATTTATAGATAAATACCTGGTTATGTTACTGATTTATGTTATCCAACCAGGTTGTTCATTTGTTAATAAGCTCTCCAAGTACCAAATCAAGACAAATTTTAACAAGATCTGTCAACAGCAGCTTGTCTACATGATGATGGTTTCCCTGTCTTAAAATTAAAACAAATAAAAAGCTAAATTATAATGTTACATTTCTCTTCAGAGAAGTGAATCCTTTAAGCCACATTAGGTTTGGTACTGGCTAATCTGGGGGGCAGAGTCTAAGGAATCTACCTGTTCTTCAACCTAAACCCCCACAAGGAGATATGGACTTTCCCGGCTATATTCCTAGATTGTGGTTTCTGAAATAGTCACCTATTGGCGGTGGATGTGACGAGGAAATAGCCGAAGCGTAGTCAGGAATATAGCCAAGGGTCATTAACAGGATAGCAGTCAGGTTGCGACAAGCCAGAGAAGGAGGATTTACTAGAGGTCCACTGGTCAGAACCAGGAGTAAGACTACCGGTACCAGTTGACAAATCCAAACGGGTGAGACAGGAATGTAATTTAGAAACAAGGCCAAAATCAGGTTCAGGATCAACAGTCAAGTTGTTTTAGGGAGGAGAACCTTGGCCGCAACACAGGGACCTCCTGCTAAAACGGGAAGATTGTGGAACATATATTTGCTGACTAAAGGCATTGTTAAAGTGAATGTCCACGTATGAGCACAATTTAGTTTTTTTAATCTTCTGTGCCGGTTCATTTCCGGTTGGATTTTTTTCGAATGCAAAGCTACACACTCCATGCATAGACATAGATTTAAAAAAATTACAATTCTGTCATTCTGTAGACACCACTAGAGGGAGTTTAGAAGCTTTATGCATAATGTACTTTAATCTTGATAATAGGAAACAGGCCATTAGCTCCGAAGCTCCCCCTAGTGGTGGCTACTAGAAAACAGAATTTTATAATTCACCTCTTTGCAGGTGATTTGGAGCTCTGTATCAGAAAACAGAGCGTCGAATGCTGTAAAGACATATTATAAAATTAATTGGCACAGAATTGTGGACCTAAAAACAGCATAAAGTTAAAAGATGGAACTTAACTTTAAGGTGGAACTTTATAGGGTTAAAACAATAATTACTATGTAAACAATATATATTATATATGTATACACATTTTAGTCTATTAAACTTCTTATTTGTAGTTCGCTCCATCTGAGATTCTTGCTTCTTATACTAATTGATTTGAATATAAGAGAGAGCTGCGTCTTCGAGGCAGAAATGTGAACGTAATGGGTTCTCAAAATGAGAACAATTGCCATTTGATTCTACGTCCAAAAAAAAAAGAAACACTTCACTCATTTTAGCACCGTGATTAACAACTTCTATGGAGAGAATCCTAACTGTGTGTTATTAACTGTAAGATACAATATAAACCTTCATGGAAGAATATAGTAATGTGCTTAACGAAGCTTGAGGCCAATTACTCCGCAATGTGTTATGCTAACCTCTGAAGAAGCCACTTGCCGCAGATATACTATAGTAGTTACAACCTTAACTTCTTTCAGATGAAACATAAAACTCTGTTGCTTCGGGAAGATTCCCGGCCATGAAATAAGAACTCAGGATAAAAAAATGAATTAAACAGCAAGAGATTTACACTGTCATTTTTCAAGACAAGACACAAGAGATTGCATGGATAGTTGGCGACATTGTCTTCAATAGAGAACTGTAAAGTACAATGCTATTCCTGGCTTCTCTTCAATTATATGAAACATTACTGTGGAAGGAGAGCAAAAGTAAAAGATACGGGAGAAGGGGATAGAAGAAGAAGACGAGATGTAAAGAATATGAGAAAGGAGGTCAAGAGACATGAAATATTTGGAATATTATTTCTTGATCTTATATATGGAAAGAGGACATGGCTGTATTACTGGAGAATATATGTCACTAATGTAATGTGAGGAGACGCTTTGATTTTTGTCCAGATGGACCCTCATATTATCGGTAGAATACAGCATAGATGGCTTTAAGGCTCTGGGCTCCATTATTTGGTTGTAAATGTGATCATATGGTTGTGGGCACTATTTTATAGTTTGTAAATGTGATCATATGGCAGTGGGCACCATTCTTTGGTTGTAGATAAGATCATATGGCAGTGGGCACCATTCTTTGGTTGTAGATAAGATCATATGGCAGTGGGCACCATTCTTTGGTTGTAGATCAGATCATATGGCAGTGGCACCATTCTTTGGTTGTAGATAGGATCATAAGATTGTGGGCACCATTCTTTGGTTGTAGATCAGATCATATGGCTGTGGGCACCATTCATTAGTTACCATAAACAAAAGTCTCACAGGACTAATCGCTTGTGGGCTAGGGGATCCCTTTATCCGGCTTAAAACCTCCCAACTAACAAATAGAAACTCTGCAGTATCATATATACAAACAAAAAAAGGGAGTCATATACTATTTCTGGTATTGAGGGGCATCTCATGGGCATACAGAATACACCATTATAATTGGTAAGACACCTGGTTCCTAACAAACGTTGGGACTTTATCTCTTTAATTGGGGTAGAAAGGTTTTTCCCCTCTATATGGCTACTAACTTCACCAGTCCATGTTGTGTTTTCACACTATATGGTCTACTGATTACCACTCAGGACATGTACCTTTCACTCCTTATCCTCCTCCTCTTGTGGGTTCATTATGAACCGATTTGTACTGTTGCTGATTTATATATTTATTCCCTTATGAGGGAGGGATAAATATATATTTTTTTGTAAATGCATCTGTTGGCAAGCACTTTATTTGTTATCCCAGATAAGGTATTTTATACCCATTATGTTGTTACTCTACGTCATTGCCTGTTTTGACATTGTGATGTAATTCTTTAAAAGCGAGATATTACTGCTATTGATGTGGATTACTTTATATGTAGCCCATATAAATGTAATACTGTTTTGAATCCTCTGTGTAAATTCTTAAAATTATTTTTGTGATCTAATAAAATTGAGTTTTTTTTATTATTTTTAATACCAGCAATAGTATATGACTCCCTTTTTTTGTTTGTATATACCATTCTTTAGTTGTAGATGAGATCATATGGTTGTGTGCACTGGCGTAGCTATAGGGGTCGCAGCGGTCGCAATTTCGACCGGGCCCCGAGGCCAGGGGGGCCCACAGCCCCCCGCACCACATCAATAAAAAGTTACTATAGTAACTCGGGCCGCGGGCCCCTGTTACTATAGTAACAGACTGTACTTACCTTCCTGGTTCCGGATCGTAGCGGAGGTCCTGACGTCAAGCGCTGTGCGCCGCGCATGACGTCACAGCGCTATGCGCCGCGCACAGCATCGAGATGACAGAACTACCGCCGCGGCTGTAGAGGAAGGTAAGATTAGCCCTGACTGGCGGGGTCCGACTCCCAGGACCCGCCAATCAGCTGTTTTGAAGGGGCCGCAGCACTCGTACGAGAGCTGCTTCCCCTTCATTCCGGTCACTTCATTCCGGTCACACTGTGAATCGGTGTCGGCGATTCACAGTGTGAGCGAGTAGTGAAATGAAGGGTAAGCAGCTCTCGTACAAGTGCTGCGGCCCCTTCAAAACAGCTGATTTGAGGGTCCCGGGACATCAGCTATTGATGGCCTATCCTGTGGATAGGCCATCAATGTTTAGGGACTGCACAACCCCTAAGCCTACGATGTAGCAGGCTTAGGGGGCCAATGAGACAGGATCACAGATTGTGTGATGCTGTCTGCTGGGCCCTGTATCTAAGCCAATCACATGGTAGGCTTAGATACATGGCCCATGTGTGATCCTGTCTGCTGGGCCCTGTATCTAAGCCAATCACATGGTAGGCTTAGATACATGGCCCATGCGTGATCCTGTCTCCTGGGCCCTGTATATAAGCCTACCACACTGTAGGTTTAGATACAAGGCCCCAGCACACAGTAATCATAGTATATAAGATTACTGTCTGCTGGACCCTGCAGATACAGGGTCCTACAGACAGTATCACACATGGGCCCTGTATCTAAGCCTAACACGTGTTACTAATCGTTTTTCTTGTGTGTTTTCTTACAGGTTCGGTCATTGGACTATGTCGGATTCCAGGACTACTTCGATTACTTTTTTTTTTAAATTATCAATAAAATGGTTAATGAGGGTTGTGTGTTTTTTTTTTTATTTCAATAAAATATTTTTTCTATGTCTTTGTTTTTTTTTTAAACTATGTTACTACCGCCTTAGTAATGGCCACCGGCTGATTGACAGCATCCATTGCTAAGGCGGGGCTTAGTGTTAGCCGATGCAGAGGCTAACACTAACCCCCTTTATTACCCCGGTACCCACCGTCACCAGGGGTGCTGGGAAGAGCCGGGTACGATCCAGTACCTGACCATCTGTAGGGATGGTCGGGCACTGGGGTGGCCACAGGCTGGTATTATCAGGAAGGGAAAGGCCAGATACAGTGGCCCTTCCCACCCTGGTAATGCTAGGCTGCTGCTGCTTTATTGTATCTGGCTGGTTATGAAAAATGGGGGGGACCCCACGTCATTTAAAAAAAATATAAAAAAATAAATTATTGGAAAGAACGATGTCGGGTCCCCCCCAATTTTCATAACCAGCCAGATACAACACATCAGCAGCAGACAGCATTACCAGGGTGGGAAGGGCCACTGTTTTTGGGCTTCCCCAGCCTAATACTACCAGCCTGCGGCCGCCCTGGTGCCTGACCGTCACTACAGATGGACGGGTACTGGTTCGTACCCGGCTCTTCCCAGTACCCCTGGTGGCGGTGGGTACCGGGGTAATAATGGGGGTTAGTGTTGGCCTCTGCAACGGCTAACATTAATCCCCGCCTTAGTAATGGAGGTTGTCAATCAGCTGGCGGCCATTACTAAGGCGGTGATAATAAAGTTTAAAAAGATACAAGCACATAGAAAAAATATTTAATTGAAATAAAAAAACACAACCCTCATTAACCATTTTATTGAGAATAAAAAAACGCCGTCATTGAAGTCCTCGAATCCGAAGTCCAACAACCGAACCTGTAAGAAAACACAAACACACAATAATAATCAGTAACACATAAAGAAGCAAAATTATTATTCTTACCTTTCCTGGGTCCAACGCTGGAGCCGCAATGTCAGCGAGATGAGTCCTGTATCTAATCCGATCATGTGTGATACTGTCTGCTGAGCCACTATATCTAATCCTATCATGTGTGATACTGTCTGCTGAGCCACTGTATCTAATCCTATCATGTGTGATACTGTCTGCTGAGCTGTGTATCTAATCCAATCATGTGTGATACTGTCTGCTGAGCCACTGTATCTAATCCTATCATGTGTGATACTGTCTGCTGAGCCACTGTATCTATCCTATCATGTGTGATGCTGTCTGCTGGGCCCTATATCTAATCCTATGATGTGTGATACTGTCTGCTGAGCCACTGTATCTAATCCTATCATGTGTGATAGTCTGCTGAGCCACTGTATCTAATCCTATCATGTGTGATACTGTCTGCTGAGCCACTGTATCTAATCCTATCATGTGTGATACTGTCTGCTGAGCCACTGTATCTAATCCTATCATGTGTGATACTGTCTGCTGGGCCCTATATCTAATCCTATCATGTGTGATACTGTCTGCTGAGCCCTGTATCTAATCCTATCATGTGTGATACTGTCTGCTGGGCCCTATATCTAATCCTATCATGTGTGATACTGTCTGCTGAGCCACTGTATCTAATCCTATCATGTGTGATACTGTCTGCTGGGCCCTATATCTAATCCAATCATGTGTGATACTGTCTGCTGAGCCACTGTATCTAATCCTATCATGTGTGATACTGTCTGCTGGGCCCTATATCTAATCCTATCATGTGTGATACTGTCTGCTGAGCCACTGTATCTAATCCTATCATGTGTGATACTGCCTTCCGAGCCACTGTATCTAATCCGATCATGTGTGATACTGTCTGCTGAGCCACTGTATCTAATCCTATCATGTGTGATACTGCCTTCTGAGCCACTGTATCTAATCCTATCATGTGTGGTACTGTCTGCTGAGCCACTGTATCTAATCCTATCATGTGTGATACTGCCTTCCGAGCCACTGTATCTAATCCGATCATGTGTGATACTGTCTGCTCAGCCACTGTATCTAATCCTATCATGTGTGATACTGTTTCCTGAGCCACTGTATCTAATCCTATCATGTGTGATACTGCCTTCTGAGCCTCTGTATCTAATCCTATCATGTGTGGTACTGTCTGCTGAGCCACTGTATCTAATCCTATCATGTGTGATACTGTCTGCTGAGTCATTGTATCTAATCCTATCATGTGTGATACTGTCTGCTCAGCCACTGTATCTAATCCTATTAAGTGTGATACTGTCTGCTCAGCCACTGTATCTAATCCTATTATGTGTGATACTGTCTGCTGAGCCACTGTATCTAATCCTATCCATAGTTTATAGGGTCGTAGTGCTATAGATATGCTATGCTGTCTCCTATACAAACATTTTTTTTGGGGCGGACACATATGTATTGGGGCTCTTTCACCTGACATTTTAAGCCCTGAGGGTATGTTCACACGGCAGCGTCTGTTACGGCTGAAATTACGGTGCTGTTTTAAGGAGAAAACAGCACCGTAATTTCAGCCGTAATGGCATGTGCTGGCGTCTTTCGCTGCGTCCATTACGGACGTAATTGGAGCTGTTTTTGTATGGAGTCCATGGAAAACGGCTCCATTTACGTCTGAAGAAATGACAGGCACTTCTTTGATGCGGGCGTCTTTTTTTACGTGCCGCCTTTTGACAGCGGCGCGTAAAAAAAAATGACCGTCGGCACAGAACATCGTAAAGCCCAGTCAAATGAATGGGCAGATGTTTGCAACGCTTTTGAGCCGCATTTTCGGACGTAATTCAATGCTAAAACGCCCGAATTACGTCCGTAAATAGGGTGTGTGAACCCAGCCTTAGTGACGCCCCGGCTGCTAGTGCTGCATTGTTGGGTTACTTAGGAGACCCAGCGATGCAGCTGAAAGCTGCGGACCGTCAGCCATTGGTAGTTTGCGGGGGGGGGGGGGGGGGCCCAATAAGAACTTTTGCATCGGGGCCCATGAGCCTTTAGCTACGCCCCTGGTTGTGTGCACTTTTCTTTGGTTGTAGATAGGGTAATTTGACTGTGGGCACTATTCTCTGGTTGTAGATAGGATTATATGGCAGTGGGCACCATTATTTGGATATTGATAGGATCATATGGCAGCAGGCACCATTTTTGGATGTAGATAGGATCATATGGCAGTGGGCATGATTCTTACGTTGTAGATAGATTCAGATAACAGTGGCCACCATTCCTCGGTTGTAGATAGGATATTTTATTGAATGATACCATTTTTGGTTGTTGTTTAGATCATATGGGTATGGGTACCACTCTTAAGTTAGTAGGATCGTATGGGTGTGGGCACCATTCAGATACAGCATTACAGGCATTGTCTCAGGACAGCCCTGGGAAACTTTGCTAGACCCAGGATTGCCCCTTTAAACTGTCATCTCTCGCTATCACCAGGGTTGACAATCCGGAGGCAAAGATGCAGTGATCACAATTGATCACAACATTACAAGAGTTTTCTCCCAACCTAGCAATTGCTGTGAGATGGCAGCTATCAGACACACACAGCCCACCCCCGGCCGGTGACACATTACTATAATGCATTGCTCTGAGTGTGAGAACAGGTTAATCAGTTATGCAATTATACTGGGCCTCTTTCTCAGATTTTAATGATACTTTATTCCGATGTCTCCTATATGAAACACCTATACTCTATGTCCTGAATTCCAGAACTTTATTTGTTCCTGGCAAATACACAGTATAAACCAATTACCTTCAACACTCCATTACATTATATTGTGTCGAATTTCAACCTTTATTAGAATTATATACACCTGGCTTTGACCTTATTCAAACAAATTTAACATTTCACCAAATGGCCACGATTCATGGTCGATTAGTCTTTATTTTGTGATTGCTGAATGCACAAAGAAGCACAGAGACATAGTGGATAAAAACTCACACCGTTCCTCTATACCCCGAAGTTATAATTTACTCCAGAGCCTCCTGCAACATTAACCAGCCTAGGAGGCAACACAAGTGGCATTACTATTATCTTATATAGACATTAGCCGCCCATGTCAGGCATTCTGGATAAACAAACAATGTAACTGCGCGGTGGCGAATGACTTACGGTCTACGAGAATTTCTAATCAGAGAGGAAGAGATGGGAAATGTGTATGTCAGATCATTTGGGGGTTTTGGTGGAGAGATGAGAAGGTAATTTGATTTGATGATAATGGACTACTTATGGGCAGTTTCCGTGATTATTATTATAGCTTCTTACTAAAGTGCGCCATGAACTGAAACCTCGCTATTATACAGAGGAAAAATAGAGGACAATGGAAAAAAGTTATGTTCCTGCTGCTCACGGATTGAGTAAAATATCGAATAAACTGTTTAATTTATATTTCACTGTATTTACTGTGTAGCAGAGCTGAATTTGTCATTTCACTGTACTGTACAGGCCGGACCTGGCAGAAGGCTATAGGGGTAGGCCACCATGATCAGGGATGTAGGCAGGGACAGAGTTAAGGGAGTTAGAAGGGATGGTTAGGAGGTAGTGGGGGCGGAGGTTAGTGGGGCGAGGCTAGGTGTACTTAAGGGTGGTGAGTGTGGAGTGGCGCCATTAAAGAGCAGACAGTGTGAAGCTTGTACACTGTCTGTTGAAGATACAATGGAGGCCCTATTTACTCAGCTCCGGGCTGCTGTGGCAGAGCGGGGGATGGCGTGGCTTTCAGAGGGGCTGGGGCTATCTGTCTTCGGCTCCGAGCTCGGCGGTGAGCGGAGGTGGAGAGGAGCTGTTGGGGCGTTCTGCTCCGGTGGCAGGAGACGGTGGTGTGTCGGCGTGTGGATCCTGGGCTCAGGCGGTGACGTCATCTCCTCCTCGGCGGACCCGTCGCATGTGGCCTCCGGAGCGCCTGAGCCCTGAAGTGCTGCCGCGAGCCAGGCACCAGGTAAGGAGCCCATCAAGGGACCCTCCGGGTCAGGCTCCCCGCTCTGCTGCCAGGAGCAGGACGGCCGCGTCTGAGAGGAATCGTGGTAGCCGGCCTGGCTCAGCGGAGGTGGGGGGGCAGGTTCCCTTGCATCTGGGCCTGCCCTCTGCCTCCAGTCGTCTAGATCCTGGATTTCCGGTGGGCCGTGCTGGCGATGATCCAGTCGGGCGGCCCACCTGTCGTCTTGATGAGGTACCGGGTTCCAGACGTGTGCCACGGTCGGTGGTGACACGGCAGGCAGGTGGGCGGCTACCTGCGGGCCACAGGGTGGACGAGGCCCCCAACCGTCGGGCAGAGAGGCCCAGTTCGTCCGCGCTGGTCCAGAGCGCTTCTGTGGAGAGTCGCAGGTGTCGGTTGTGTGGCGCTTGTCAAAGTTCGGCCGGTCCGGATGAAGCTGATGACTGGGAGGTCGGTGGACAGGATAGACATCTGGATGAATCCATCGCCCCGGCTGGTGGGGACACAGAACCTACGCAGCCCGGTGAGTCGATATCCCCTACATTTACATTGCCTGCTATATTTAGGTCCCCGGGGGTGGGTTCCCACTTGTGCCGACGGGGGTGACGGGGTGTAGCGGGATTGGGTCCGGTTGTGGGGTGGGTGACGAGAGGGAGATTCGGGAATTGTTGGGTTGTGTGCGGGAGCTGTTGGCGCGATGCGGGGGAGGGGGAAGTTGGGGTCCCCTTCTCCTGTATCGGCGCGGGTGCCGACGTTGGTTGGGCCTGCAATGGTGGATAGCCCCGCCGGGAGGTACTGGGGATGTGGCTAGGGAAGCGTGTGTGGCGGTGTCGGTGCAGACGGAGAAGGATGGGGCGGTTGATGAGGTGCGGTTGGATAAGGCGAAGGGGGAAGTGTATGTCTGCTTTGAGGGCCCGTTCAGAGCGCATCTGAAGCCAGAAGTCCGGAAAAAAATATGGAAGGACGAATACGTCGAAATATTTTCATTGTTGCCTTTAGAAAAGTTCAACTTAGATAAGGGGAAGTGGTTGAAAATTAAAAAGGAGAAGGAAGAAAAACGGCGCCATCACTTGATTCCCCAAACTTTTGTTAATTGGTTGCAGGCATTTACGATTTTTGCAAGCATGATAGGCCAGAGGACGCCGGAGCATTGTTCCGCGCTCTTCTGTTATTTGGGTGCTATCGGGGAAGCTCATCGAGTTTACAGTGGGCAGACATGGCTGCGCTATGATGAGCAGTTCCGGCAGCGGAAAGCTGTGCGGCCTGACATTAGATGGGATAATAAGGAAATAGGGTTGTGGTTGCGGGTCATTGCTCCGGTGCGTTATGGCCAGTCCTTTCCAGTGGGTGGGGCTGGTTCAGCCGGCCCCTTAGCGCCTTCTAGTGCGGGGACAGGTTAATGAGGGCCAGTGTAAGTTCGGACTGGGTTGTAAGTTCAAACGTAGTTGTTCCTCCTGCTGCGGGATTTCCCACGGGTCCGCCAAGTGTTTCAGAAAAGGTAAGGGACGGGGGGCAGGGAGCGCTAGCCAAGGGCCTGACTCCGGTGAAGTGGGAAGAAATGGAGCCCTTCCTAAATAGGTTCCCTGATAGATCGCGAGCGGTTTTGTTGTTGAATGGTTTTCGGGTTGGTTGCCATATCCCTGCCCCCCTCATGAGGTTCCGTTTTCATTGCGTAATCTGCGTTTGGCGTTGCAGTATGCGGGGGTGGTTAGGGATAAGTTGCGGAAAGAGGTTGAGTTAGGGCTTATGGCGGGTTCGTTTGTTGATTGCCCTTTACCGGATCTAGTGGTATCTCCGCTTGGGGTGGTGCCCAAGAAGGAGCTGAATAAATTTTGGCTCAACATCATTTATCTTATCCGCGGGGGCGGTCAGTTAACGATGGGATCTCTCCTGAACTCTGCTCCTTGGTCTATACCACGTTTGATACGGCGGTTGACTGGGTGCGTAGTTATGGTGCGGGGGCTTTGATGGTGAAAACAGATATCGAATTGGCTTTTCGTCTCCTCTCGGTGCAACCTGATAGCATACGGCTGTTGGGGTGTTATTGAAACGGGGCTTATTTTGTAGATCGTTGCCTCCCGATGGGTTGTTCGATTTCCTGTGCCTATTTTGAGGCTTTTAGTTCCTTCCTGAAGTGGGTGGTCTGTGATGTGGCGGGCGTCTCGTCGGTAATACACTACTTAGACGATTTCTTGTGTGTTGGTCTGGCGGGTTCCTCGGTTTGTTCTAATTTGCTGCACACGATAACGTGGGTGGCGAGTAGGTTCGTTGTACCTTTGGCCCTTGACAAAACAGAGGGGCCTAGCTCCTGTTTGGTCTTTCTGGGAATCACGATTGATTCCGTAAGGCTGGAGTGTCATCTTCCTGGGGATAAACTTGAGGCTTTGCGGGCGGAGGTGGATCAGGCCAGGCATTTGCGAAAGATCTCCTTGCGCGAGTTGCAGTCCGTGTAAGGCAAACTTAATTTTGCTTGTCGAATTATGCCCATGGGTCGGATTTTTAGTAGGCGGCTGTTGTGAGCGACGGCCGGGGTGAAGGCCCCACAACATTTTATTCGGCTAAATAAAGAGCTCAGGGCTGATTTGGCAGTGTGGTTCGAGTTCTTGCATAGGTACAATGGAAGTCCTTTATTATGTCCCCGGTGGTGAACAGTGTTGATAGGGAGTTATTTACAGGGGATGTGGGTTTCAGTGCTTACTGCAAGGGGCAGTGGTACGCGGCTCGCTGGCCGCAGGAGTGGGTGGATCTGGGATTGGTAAAGAACCTTGCTTTCCTCGAGCTCTTTCTTATTCTGGTTGCGGTGGAGATTTGGAACGATAGGTTTCGGAACAGCAAGGTCCATTTTCATTGTTACAATCTGGGGGTGGTAGTGGCCATTAACAATGTGTCAGCTTCTCCCCCACCCACCTCCCACCCCGGTCGTCCGCTTGTTGAGAAATTTAGTGTTACGTTGCCTGTCCCTGAATGCGTGGCTAGTTGCGGTCCATGTGCCAGGAGTCCAGAATGACATTGCGGATTCTCTTTCTCGATTGCAATGGGATCGTTTTCGCTTTTTGGCTCCGGACGCGGATTCAGAAGGGATCTCTTTCCTCGAGTGGCTGTGGAGGCTGGTGTAATGTCGGGGTAGGGAAACAGACAAGTGAGCCCTAATCTACCCGCCACTCAGTCACTGCCTACTTGCAACGACCCGCCCTAGGCGACGGGGTACAACTGGGCGACGGTCCCTACACTCAATAGGTGCACGACAGACAAACAGACAAGGGTACAAAGAAGCCAGGGAAATGGGGAAGCTGCCCACGGGAACACCGTGAGCAACAAGCGAGGTGAACGAGCCGAGTCAAACCAGGAGATGAGCGAGGTACAAAAACGCAGAGCAGAAGAGTGGTCAGAAAAGCCAAGGTCAATCACAAGCAGAGGATCAGTAGTTCCAGAAGCTGCAGCAGGGCCAGGAAACAAACAGAGAAGAATCACAAGCAAAGGAGGAACAGGAAAGGCAGGTATAAATAGACAGAGGGCGGGAGCTAGCTCCGTCTGGCCAGGCTGTGATAGGCTCTCCCACTCCTAAGCCTGCCATCCTGGGTGGTGGAAGATGGAGTCAGTCTCACAGACATAGAAGCAGGTGCAGACTGATTACCTATGGGCGTCGACACAGAAGTTGTGTCTGGCAGATCCTTTACAGTACCCCCCCTTTTATGAGGGGCCATCGGACCCTTTCTAGGTGGACCTGGTTTATTGGGGAAACGAAGGTGGAACCTCCTGAGCAATACTGCAGCGTGAACATCCCGGGCAGGTACCCAAGTCCTCTCCACAGGCCCGTATCCCCTCCAATGGACCAGGTACTGGAGGGAGCCTTGGACCATCCTGCTGTCCACAATCTTGGCCACCTCGAATTCTACCCCCTCAGGGGTGAGAACAGGGACCGGAGGTTTCCTCGAGGGAGCCAAGGACGGGGAGCAGCGTTTAAGGAGGGAGGCATGAAACACGTCGTGTACTCGAAAAGACGGGGGCAACTCCAGTCGGAAGGAGACAGGGCTAAGGACTTCAATGACCTTGTATGGCCCTATAAACCGGGGAGCAAACTTCTTGGACGGGACTTTAAGGCGCAAATTCTTTGACGATAGCCACACCAGATCCCCGACCACAAAAAAGGGTTTAGCAGAACGTCTTCTATCTGAGTTTTTGGTATGCTCTGGGACTCCTCTAGGTTCTTCTGAACCTGGGCCCAGACTGTGCACAGTTCCCGATGAACGACATCTACCTCGGGATTGTTGGAACTACCAGGTGAAATGGAGGAGAACCGTGGATTAAACCCCCAAATTACAGAAAAAGGGGGAGACCATTCTTACTGACCCGGTTATTAAGGGAAAATTCGGCGAGGGGAATGAATGAGACCCAATCATATTGACAGTCAGAGATAAAACACCTTAAATATTGTTCTAGAGACTGATTAGTCCTCTCAGTTTGGCCATTAGTTTCAGGATGGAAGGCAGAGGAGAAGGACAGATCAATCTCCAACTTTTTACAGAAGGCTCTCAAAACAATGAAACAAATTGTACCCCTCTGTCAGAAACAATATTGACAACAAGGTAGCTAACGTCTTAGCATTGGGTAGTTTCTTGAGGGGCACAAAGTGGCACATCTTACTGAAGCAGTCTACCCACAACCCACACCACCGACTCCCCTTGAGATGGAGGCAAATTATGAAATCCATGGAGATATGGGTCCAAGGTCTCTGGGGAACGGGCAAAGAACATAGTAAGCCCGCTGGTCGGGACCTGGGAGTCTTGGACCTAGCACAAACTTCACAAGCGGTGACGTAGGCCTTAATGTCTTTGAGCAACCCAGGCCACCAATAGTTTTTGGCAATGAGGTGCTTGGTACCCAGGATGCCTGGATGGCCAGATAGTGCAGAGTCATGATTTTCCCTAAGTACCCTTAGCCGGAATTGCAGGGGAACAAACAGCTTGTTCTCAGGAAGGTTCCCGGGAGCTGAACCTTGATCAGCCGCAATTTCAGAGACTAAATCAGAATCAATAGAGGAAATGATTATACCTGGAGGCAAAACACAAGCAGGATCTTCCTCCGAAGGAGGGCTGGCCATGAAGCTACGCGACAGTGCATCAGCTTTAATATTTTTAGACCCAGCCCTATAGGTGACCAAAAAGTTGAATCTGGTAAAAAATAACGCCCATCGAGCTTGTCTCGGGTTTAGCCTCCGGGCAGATTCTAGGAAAACCAGATTCTTGTGGTCGGTAAGGACCGTAACCTGGTGCCTAGCCCCCTCGAGAAAGTGGCGCCACTCTTCAAATGTCCATTTAATGGCTAAGAGTTCGCGGTTGCCAATATCATAGTTACTCTCAGTGGGCGAAAACTTCCTGGAGAAGTAGGCACAGGGGCAGAGATGGGTGAGGGACCTGGTACCCTGGGACAAGACAGCCCCCACTCCCACCTCGGACGCGTCAACCTCCACGATAAATGGCTCCATTTGGTTGGGCTGAACCAGCACTGGGGCCAAGATAAAGCACTTCTTAAGGACCTCAAAAGCCTGGACAGCCTCAGGAGGCCAGTGGAGGAGATCAGCACCTTTGCGAGTGAGATCCGTAAGAGGCTTAGCGATGACCGAGAAGTTAGCAATAAATCTCCTGTAATAATTAGTGAACCCCAGGAAGCACTATAACGCCTTCAGGGAGGCAGGTTGGACCCATTCCGCCACAGCCTGGACCTTGGCGGGGTCCATGCGGAATTCATGAGGAGTGAGGATTTGACCCAAAAATGGTATCTCCTGCACCCCAAACACACATTTTTCGGTCTTAGCAAACAGTTTGTTTTCCCGAAGGGCCTGGAGCTCCTTCCTGACATGCTCAATGTGGGAGGACCAGTCCTTGGAAAACACAAGTATGTCATCAAGGTACACTACAAGAAATTCCCCCAGGTAGTCTCTTAAAACCTCATTTATGAAATTCTGGAAGACCGCGGGAGCATTACACAACCCAAAGGGCATGACGAGGTATTCAAAATGACCTTCAGGCGTGTTAAACGCAGTCTTCCACTCATCCCCCTCTTTGATGCGGATAAGGTTATAAGCCCCCCGTAGATCAAACTTAGAGAACCATTGGGCCCCCTGAACCTGATTGAAGAGATCAGTAATCAAAGGAAGGGGATACTGGTTCCTTACAGTGACCTTATTCAAGTTTCGGTAGTCAATGCATGGCCTAAGACCACCATCCTTCTTCCCTACGAAGAAGAAGCCAGCACCTACCGGAGAAGTAGAGGGGCGAATGTAACCCTTGGCCAGGCATTCCTGGATATACTCTCTCATGGCTTCACGTTCGGGACAAGAGAGATTAAATATCCTACCCTTAGGGAGCTTAGCTCCTTGTACCAATTCAATTGCGCAATCATATTCTCTATGAGGTGGTAACACTTCGGAGGCCTCTTTAGAGAAAACATCAGCGAAGTCCTGAACAAACTCTGGTAGAGTGTTCACCTCCTCAGGGAGAGAAATAGAATTAACAGAAAAACATGACATCATGCATTCATTACCCCATTTGGTAAGATCCCCAGTATTCCAGTCAAAAGTGGGATTATGCAACTGCAACCAGGGAAGGCCTAAAACCAAATCGGACGATAATCCCTGCATCACCAGTACAGAGCACTGCTCCAAATGCATGGAGCCCACAAGGAGTTCAAAAACAGGGGTATGCTGTGTAAAATAACAATTAGCAAGAGGAGTGGAGTCGATACCCACTACCGGGACAGGTTTAGGAAAATCAATCAAAGGCATATAGAGACATAGCAAATTCCACAGACATAATATTAGCAGAAGACCCTGAATCCACGAAGGCACTGCCGGTAGCAGACCTACCACCAAAAGAGACCTGAAAGGGAAGCAAGATTTTATTACGTTTTATTTACATATTTACTGGAAATACCTGTGCGCCCAAGTGACCTCCCCGATGGTCACTTAGGCGCGGAAGTTCTTCCGGCTGCTTATTCTTACGCCTAGGACAGTTGTTCACTTGATGCTTGTCATCCCCACAGTAGAAGCAGAGACCATTCTTCCTGCGGAACTCTCTACGCTGTTGGGGGGACACGGAGGCCCCGAGTTGCATAGCTACCTCCGAGTCTTCCGTGGAAGAACGAAGCAACGGAACCTCAGGAGGCATCATGGGGGAGTCAGAGGAGAAAACACAAACACGTTCAAGTCGTCGTTCCCTGAGACGTTGGTCAAGTCATACCGCTAAAGCCATAACCTGATCTAGGGAGTCAGAAGAGGGATAGCTAACTAGCAGGTCTTTCAGCGCGTTCGACAGACCCAATCTAAACTGGCACCTTAAGGCAGGGTCATTCCACCGAGAAGCTACGCACCACTTCCTAAAGTCAGAACAATACTCCTCAACAGGTCTCTTACCCTGACGTAAGGTCACCAGCTGACTCTCGGCAAAGGCAGTCTTGTCAGTCTCGTCATAAATGAGCCCGAGAGCAGAAAAGAAAAGATCAACGGAGGAAAGTTCAGGGGCGTCAGAAGCCAAGGAGAAGGCCCATTCTTGGGGCCCGTCCTGGAGCCGGGACATAATTATACCCACCCACTGGCTCTCAGAACCAGAGGAGTGGGGCTTTAAGCGAAAATAGAGCCTACAACTCTCCCGAAAGGAGAAAAAATTCTTCCGGTCCCCTGAGAACCGGTCAGGCAACTTGAGGTGGGGTTCAAGGGGTGAGTTGAGGGGCACTACCAGGGTAGCATCAGGCTGGTTGTCCCTCTGAGCCAGGGCCTGTACCTGTAGTGAGAGGCCCTGCATTTGCTGAGCCAGGGTCTCAAGGGGGTCCATAGTAGTGTCAGGGACCAGGGTAGACTAGGTATATGGGCTTGTGATTATGTAATGTCGGGGTAGGGAAACAGACAAGTGAGCCCTAATCTACCCGCCACTCAGTCCCTGCCTACTTGCAACGACCCGCCCTAGGCGACGGGGTACAACTGGGCGACGGTCCCTACACTCAATAGGTGCACGACAGACAAACAGACAAGGGTACAAAGAAGCCAGGGAAATGGGGAAGTTGCCCACGAGAACACCGTGAGCAACAAGCGAGGTGAACTAGCCGAGTCAAACCAGGAGATGAGCGAGGTACAAAAACCCCAGAGCAGAAGAGTGGTCAGAAAAGCCAAGGTCAATCACAAGCAGAGGATCAGTAGTTCAAGAAGCTGCAGCAGGGCCAGGAAACAAACAGAGAAGAATCACAAGCAAAGGAGGAACAGGAAAGGCAGGTATAAATAGACAGAGGGCGGGAGCTAGCTCCGTCTGGCCAGGCTGTGATAGGCTCTCCCACTCCTAAGCCTGCCATCCTGGGTGGTGGAAGATGGAGTCAGTCTCACAGACATAGAAGCAGGTGCAGACTGATTACCTATGGGCGTCGACACAGAAGTTGTGTCTGGCAGATCCTTTACAGCTGGCTTACGAGTCGTGGGAGGATTTATTCGATCTTCTCTTGCACCCAGGACTTGGTCTGCTTATGATTCTGCATGGACGGATTGGGGAGGTTGGGTGCCGGCTCTGGATGGGGTAAGGACAGATGACGATCGCGTGGTGGCGCTGCTGGTTTTTCTGGGACAGGTTTCTATTGCGGGCTGGTCCGTATCCAAGGTTAGTTATTTTGTGGTAGCCCTGAAGGGTTTTGGAAAGGGGAGGGTGTTACCAGATCGTCGCCGCCCCCTGTGTCTTTTGTGTTATTAGAACAGTTGTGGGGGGTGTTGGTGGATATTTGCTTTTCAGATTTTGAAGTTACCTTGTATAGATTGGCATTCTCGTGGGCCTTTTTTTGGGCCTTGTGGGTAGGGGAGCTGGTGGCACCTAGCACTAAGAGGGCTGGGGTGTTGCGGATGGAGGATGTGTTGCTGGTGGACAGGAGTGTGGAGTTCTGTATCCGGCATTCTAAAATTGTTCAGGGAGGACGTGGTGTTGGGGGCAGCGGCGGGGGCCAGGATTTGCCCGGTCGCATGCTTTGCGGGTTATAGGGATGTTCGGCCGGTTGCGAGTGGGCAACTTTTGTGTCACGTGGACGGGTCCTTTTTGTCTCGTTATCAGTTTACCTGGGTTTTTCGTAGGTGTCTTGGGCAGTTGTGGTTGGATGGGTCCTTGTTTTCCCCCCATTCATTTCGTATTATGCGGCAACGGAGGCAGTGTCCTGGGGGTTGGGGGTCGGACGTGGTGAAGCGGATAGGTTAGTGGGATTTTCCAGTTATATGTGCGCCCGCAGTTTTTATGATGATTATGTGTACGTTGTTTTTCCTTCCCTTCATAAGTTTTGTTTTATTACCTTTGGTTTTATCATCCTAGGTCTCCCTTGTCGGTTGGTGTGGATTATCGGGCATTCCTATGTGCATTGGGGGGCGGAACGGGCCGATGTTTGCCCGGACAGGCGGCAGTTGGGTTTTCGGCGGGAGGAGGTATTGGTTCGGTGGCTGGGGAGTAGAGGTATGATGTGGAGTCGGGTGTTGCCTGACGTCCATAGGTTTGCTCAGTTGGATAGAGCCCCTGATATGCTAGTTTTGCACGTGGGGGGTAATGATTTGGGTCGTTGCCCCTTTCGGGAATTGATCAGGGATATTAAGTATGATCTACTTAGGTTGTGGTCCAGTTTCCCGGGGGTTAAGGTGGTGTGGTCCGACATCCCGTGGAATGTCTATTCACTGTCTAAACACTATAGTATCATTAATGTGTTATTATAAGACAGCACATAAAGATCTAGCAGGATCCCTATGCGCTGTCTAAATGAATGGAGAGGAGTGCATGATGCTGATTGGTGAGCGTCATACACTCCTCTGTACAACGCCCACTTGGTCTAAAGTAAACACACTCCCACTTGGGCATTAAGCAACTCATTAGCATTAACTCCTTAACGCGGAAGGACGGATATATCCGTCCTCAGCAGCTGCTAGTTCGCGCAGGAGGACGGATATATCCGTCCTGTGATGGCGTGGGTACTGACACTGTACCCACGCGATCAGCGGCAGGAGCACGGCTGTTATACACAGCCTAGCTCCTGCTGCAACTGCCGGAATCGAAGTGCGCTCCGATTCCGGCAGTTTAACCCATTAAATGCCGCTGTCAATAGTGACAGCGGCATCTAATGTGTTTGACAGAGGGAGGGAGCTCCCTCTGTCACCCGATCGGCGCCCCCGCAAACAAATCGCGGGTCGCCGTCGGGTTTCCATGACAGCTGGGGGTCTAACAAAGACCCCCAGGTCTGTCTTCCGCAACTGCCTGTTAGGCGATGCCGGAGGCATGACCTAACAGGTTGCCTGTCAGTTTTGCACTGACAGGCAATAATGCTTTGGTATACTAAGTATACCAAAGCATTATATATGCGATCAGCCGATCGCATAGTGAAGTCCCCTGGTGGGACTAAAAAAAATGTCAATCAGTTAAATAAAGTTTGTGGAAAAAAAAATAAAAAAATTACAGTCAAAATCAAATAAAACTTTATTTGGTTTTATTAAGTAAAAGTGCCAAAACAAATAACACATACACATACATGGTATCCCAGCGATCGTAACAACTTGGCCAATATAATGGACACATTAATTAAACCGCCGGATGAACGGCGTCCAAAAAAAACGCAAAAAACAACGGCAAAATTCTCTCTTTTCTCCCATTCCCCCCATAAAAAATAAAATAAAAGTTAATCTATAAGTCCTATGTACCCCAAAATAGTACTAATGAAAACTACACATTGGCCCGCAAAAATCAAGCCCACATACGGCCACATCGACGGAAAAATAAAAAAATGACGGCTCTTGGAACGCGGCGATGGAAAAACAAGTAATTTTTTTCTAAAAGGCTTTTTATTGTGCAAGCGTAGGAAAACATATAAAACCTTTACATATTTGGTATCCCCGTAATCGTGCCGACCCATAGAATAAAGTTAACATGTTATTTACGCTGCATAGTAAACGGCGTAAATTTATAACGTGAAAATTAATGCTGGAATAGCTGCTTATTTTCAATTCTCTCCTAAAATAAAGTTAATAAAAGTTAATCAATATATTGTAAGCATCTAAAAATGGTACAATTACAAAATACAACTCGTCCCGCAAAAAACAAGCCCTTATACGGCTATGTCGACGGAATAAAAAAAAAGTTACGACTCTTGGAATGCGACCATGAAAAAACAAAAAATAATCCTTGGTCATTAACGTGCAAAATGGCCCGGTCATTAAGGGGTTAATCTAAAATCGCTAATAAAGTGTTGAAAACAGATCGTTTTATTAAATAAAAAGCACTGCTGTCACCTACATTATAGCGCCCATCTCCTTATCTAGGAGATAGGGCACTTATAATGTGGTGACAGAGTCTCTTTAAGGACTCTTCCTTTTAAAAAGTTATTTATTGTATTTATACAATGTCATGGTTATGGTCAATTCTGTGTTTTGTTTGGGTATTATTTATATTTTGGTAAAACAGGTGATAAGGAAAATAAAGTTGGCTGTCGTGGCCTTTTTAACCACAAAAACTTGTGTCTGTCGTTTTTGGGAAGGTTAAAGGCCAAAAAGGGTGGTAGGTTAGAAGGGGTTAATGAAAGGGACTAAGTTTTAAATTCCTCGTCAAGTGCCACACAGAACTCCCCTTGTATATAGTGCTACACAGCCCCCCTTATTTGTATATAGTGCTACACAGTGCCCACCCTTGTATATAGTGCTACACAGCGCTCCCCCTTGTATACACCGTGTTCCAAATTATTATGCACATTGGATTTAAGTGTCATAAATATTTAATTATTAGTTTTTCAATTAAACTCATGGATGATATTGTGTCTTAGGGCTCTTTGGATCATTGTAATCAATCTCAGTCACCTGTGATAATTAGTTTGCCAATCAAAGGAAAACTACTTAAGAAGGACGTTCCACATTATTAAGCAGGCCACAGGTTTCAAGCAATATGGGAAAGCAAAAAGGATCTCTCTGCTGCTAAAAAGCGTGAAATAGTGCAATACCTTGGACAAGGTATGAAAACATTGGATATTTTAAGAAAACTTAGGCATCATCATCGTACTGTGAAAAGATTTGTGGCTGATTCAGAGCGCAGATGGTGGGTTCGTTCAGATAAAGGCATAATGAGGAAGCTTTCTGCCAGACAAATTAATAGGATTAGGAGAGCAGCTGCTAAAATGCCATTGCTAAGCAGCAAACAGGTATTTGAAGCCGCTGGTGCCTCTGGAGTCCCGCGAACCTCAAGGTGTCGGATCCTCCAGAGGTTTTCAAGTGTGCATAAAGCTATTATTCCGCCACCCCTAAACAATGCTCACAAGCAGAAACGGTTGCAGTGGGCTCAGAAATACATGAAGACTAATTTTCAATCCGTGTTGTTTACTGATGAGTGCCGTGCAACCCTGGATGGTCCAGATGGATGGAGTAGTGGATGGTTGGTGAATGGCCACCATCTCCCAACAAGGCTGCGACATCAGCAAGGAGATGGCGGAGTCATGTTTTGGGCTGGAATCATGGGGAGAGAGCTGGTAGGCCCCTTTAGGGTCCCTGACGGTGTGAAAATGACCTCTGCAAAGTACGTAGAGTTTATGACTGACCACTTTCTTCCGTGGTACAAAAAGAAGAACCATGCCTTCCGTAGAAAAATTATCTTCATGCATGACAATGCACCATCTCATGCTGCAAAGAATACCTCTGTGTCATTGGCTGCTATGGGCATAAAAGGAGAGAATCTCATGGTGTGGCCCCCATGTTCCCCTGACCTCAACCCTATTGAGAACCTTTGGAGCATCCTCAAGCAAAATATCTATGAGGGTGGGAGGCAGTTCACATCAAAACAAAAGCTCTGGGAGGCTATTGTGACATCCAGCAAAGATATTCAAGCAGAAACTGTCCAAATACTCACAAATTCAATGAATGCAAGAATTGTGAAGGTGATATCAGAGGAGGGGTCCTATGTTAACATGTAACTTGGCCTGCTAAGTTTTTTTTGATTGAAATAGCTTTTGATTTCTGTAAATATGACCACCTGATGCTGCAAATTCAACAAATTACCATTTTGGTTCTCTTTACAACCTTTAAAATGTTTTGATCTCTGTTGTGCATAATAATTTGAAACAGTGCATTTTGAGTTTTTTACTTCTAAAAAAAAATCTGTTATCATTAGGAGATTTGTTCAATAAAATTTGCATTATACTCCAACGGTTGATGGCTTGAAGATTATACTGACTGTCATTTGCATCGACTATTTAGGAAAATCAGCGAAAAATAACATTTGCATAATAATTTGGAACGCGGTGTATAGTGCTACACAGCACCCCCATTGTATATATTGCTACACAGCACTCCCACTTGTATATAGTGCTACATTGCACCCCCTCTTGTATATAGTGCCACACAGCACCTCCCTTGTATATAGTGCTACGCAACGCTCCCCCTTGTATAGAGTGCTACACAGCGCCCCCTTGTATATAGTGCTACAATGCACCCCCATTGTATATAGTGCTACACAGTTCCCCCTTGTATATAGTGCTACACTGAAGCCCCCGTTGCTTATAGTGCTACACAGTACCCCCCTTGTATACAGTGCCACAAACAGCCACCCCCTTGTATATAGTGCTACACAGGATTCCCCGTTGTATATAGTGCTACACAGCGCCCCTGTTGTATATAGTGCTACACTGCGCCCTCCCTTGTATATAGTACTACACAGCGCTAGCGACACCACCGGGCATAAGGGGGCCTGTGTCGCCCGGCCCATAAATGTTATGGGCCGGGAGGCGCGGTCCTCGTAGCTGCCGCGGGCAGGGGGCCCAAAGAGGATGGGGCCCTGGGCAATGGTTCAGCTGTTTCTGTAACTCCCATAGAAGTGAATGGCTAGTGTCATTCTGCTCCTGGACATCCTGTAGATATGGTATAAATGTCTGAGCTGGGAAAACACCATTAAGGAGCTCTTCATGGCGCACTGCCCTAACAACAGTCTATAGAAATGTAAATGAACAGAGCAGATGCATATGGAGTGTAGCTATAGGGGGTGCAGAGGTAGCAGTTGCACCTGGGCCCTGGTTCCTGAGGGGGCCCAAAGGTCCATCTGCCACGTAAGAAGACACCAGTATTATGCATGGTAGGTGTGGGGGGGGGGGGCTGTTACAGATTTTGTCTTTGGGCCCAGGAACTTTATATTATCCTGCAAAATCAGCTGAAAGTGAGAAGCGTTTTACCATTTTCGGGAATGTTTGCTGTGCAATCAGTGCTGCTGAGCTCCTGAAATCCAGCGCCATCTTTACCCGTCCTCGCTTCATTAGCGTCTTGTTCATCTGCCAGGATAAAGTTTATATAAGACACTTGTAGAACTTTTGCTATTTTCCTTTTACACTCATGAGCTCAACTTTTCTCTCCTGTTATTTGGTATTTTTAGTTCCTTACCGCTAATCATTCTTCTGATCTGGTTCTGTTTTATTGCAAGGGTATGTTCACAAGCAGAGTCGAAAACGTCTCAAAATACGGAGCTGTTTTCAAGAGAAAACAGCTCCTGATTTTCAGACGATTTTTGTGTCACTCGCGATTTTCGCTGCGTTTTTTACGGCCGTTTTTGGAGCTTTTTCAAAAGAGTCTGTGGAAAACGGCTCCAAAAACGTCCCAAGAAGTGTCCTGCACTTCTTTTTCGTGGCCGTTTTTTTACGTGTAAAAAAACGTTGCGAAAAACGCTCCGTCGGTACAGAACGCCGTTTTCCCATTGAAATTAATGGGCAGATGTTTGGAGCCGTTCTGCTTTTGTTTCTCGGCCATTTTTCGGGAGCTTATGGCCCGAAAATAGGCCGTGTGAACATACCCTTAGTGTTCCTCGAGAGCTGTGCCAGGAGATGCAGCCACAACTTCACTCATAACCGAAAAACTAAAATATGAATTCAGTTAACCTATTTCTGACCCATCACGAAAATATATGTCATGGACGACTGTTTGATCGCAGCACTGAAGGGCTAACTACAGGTAACATATGTTTAGCCTCTCTGTGGCTTGAATTGCAAGTGGTTTGTATATTAAGTGGAGTTCCAAAAACCGGATTGATTTACTGTGTTGTGTGTGACAAAGTGGGGGGCCATTGTATGTGATATATGTATTGATTGCTTGCTTGCTACAAAGTTTGCAAAAGTGACATAATTTGTAACCTTTTTTTTCCTTTGCAGTTTCCTGAGTAGCTGAGTAAGGGGGAGGGCTTAGCTGCTACCAGGTGGTATAAATCAGGCCTCACTACTCTGTAGAGCCTGCTCTGTGGCTTGAATTGCAAGTGGTTTGTATATTAAGTGGAGTTCCAAAAACCGGATTGATTTACTGTGTTGTGTGTGACAAAGTGGGGGGCCATTGTATGTGATATATGTATTGATTGCTTGCTTGCTACAAAGTTTGCAAAAGTGACATAATTTGTAACCTTTTTTTTCCTTTGCAGTTTCCTGAGTAGCTGAGTAAGGGGGAGGGCTTAGCTGCTACCAGGTGGTATAAATCAGGCCTCACTACTCTGTAGAGCCTGCTCTGTGGCTTGAATTGCAAGTGGTTTGTATATTAAGTGGAGTTCCAAAAACCGGAGTTCAAAAGAGGAGTTAAAGCCCAAGTAAGTGCTCTTCTACTTCTTTATCTTTTTGGTTAACACCTGTTCGCTGTTTTTTTGTAACTGGGATAATGGACAGCAAGATTGGAGGTTTTCTTCAGTGCACAGTTTGCCATATGTATGCACGACTGGAGCCGGAGTTCCAGGGTGAATAACTCTGTGGCAGATGTGAGCATATTGTTCACCTGGAAGCTCGTATTAGAGATCTGGAGGAGCAGAATGCAACACTGAGGAGGATAGACAATTTTGAACGGAGCTTGCTGCTCACAGAGCATGCAGTTAGTGGGTTACAACTGGAGGGTGAAGACATGGGTGAGCAGGATCAGGTAAGTAGCTGGGTTAATGTAGTTAGGGGCAGTAGAAAGGGGTCAAAGACAAGGAAGGCCGATCCGGTTTCTGACATTCCAGGCAAAATTGCCAAGTTGGGTGATGATGCGAGGGTGTCAGTCTCAGAAATGGCAGCCCTAGTGGATACTGATCTCCCTAACAGCCGGGAGAACAGCCCAGCTAGTAGTCGGCGGGATGGTAATGCAGGTAAGCCAAGACAATTGATAGTCGTAGGGGATTCTATAATCAGGAAGACGGATAGAATTATTTGTCGCCAAGACCACCTCAACCGAATGGTTTGCTGTCTCCCTGGTGCCAGGGTTCGGCATGTGGTGGAACGGGTGGACAAATTGCTGGGAGGGGCTGGTGATGATCCAGCTGACCAACGACAGAATAAATGGTAGGTGGAGGAGCCTTAAGAATAATTTTAAAGAACTAGGCTACAAGCTGAAGGGAAGGACCTCCAAGGTTGTATTCTCAGGAATACTGCCTGTGCCATGCGCATCACAGGAAAGACAGCGGGAGCTTAGGGAGTTAAATGCATGGCTGAAGTCTTGGTGTAGAGGAGAAGGATTTGGGTTCCTAGAGCACTGGGCTGACTTTTCATTGGGGTACAAACTGTATTCTGCAGATGATTTGCACCTAAATGGAAGGGGGTCCGCTGTGCTGGGGGAGAGAATTCTAGCTGGGGTGGCGGAGTATTTAAACTAGGGCTGAGGAGGGAGGTCAATGTAGAAAAAAAAGGGGTAGCCAGGTTAGAGAGGGGTCAGACTATATTGGTGGGGGGAGAAACAGAATGTGGGGAGAGGACTGGACAACAGGATAAGGAGATCCTTTCGTTACAAAACATCAGTGTAAATAAAAAGGACCGATTAATGTCAAATCACATTTCTGATAATAAAAGTGAAAAACTGACAGGCAAGTTAAAGTGTATGTTCACAAATGCCAGAAGTCTAGCAAGTAAAATGGGGGAGCTGGAGGCCTTGATACTGGAAGAAAATATAGATATAGTTGGTGTTGCTGAAACATGGCTGGACTCTTCACATGACTGGGCTGTAAATCTACAGGGTTTTACACTTTTTCGTAAAGACAGGACAAATAGGAAAGGTGGTGGTGTATGTCTGTATGTGAGAAGTGATATGAAGGCGAGTGTGAAAGAGACAATAGTGGGTGAAGACTGTGAGGAGGTTGAAACCTTGTTGGTGGAACTAGAAAGGGAGGTAAACACTGAAAAAATTACTTTTGGTGTAATCTATAGACCCCCCAATATAACTGAGGAGATGGAAGTTCAGCTATATAAACAGATGGAGCGGGCTGCACAGGCGGGTACTGTAGTGATAATGGGAGATTTTAATTTCCGGGATATTAATTGGTGTCATGGTTCGGCTTCAACTGCAAAGGGGAGACATTTCCTCAACCTGTTACAGGAAAATTTTATGGGCCAGTTTGTGGAAGACCCGACTAGAGGTGAAGCTCTGTTGGATCTGGTCATTTCTAATAATGCAGATCTTGTTGGGAATGTCAATGTTCGTGAAAACCTCGGTAACAGTGATCACAATATAGTTACATTTTACCTATACTGTAAAAAACAAACGCAGACTGGGAGGGCAAAAACATTTAATTTTAAGAAAGCCAATTTCCCCAGGATGAGGGCTGCAATTCAGGATATGGACTGGGAAGAACTAATGTCAAATAATGGAACAAATGATAAATGGGAGATTTTCAAATCTACTTTGAGTTATTATAGTGCAAAATTTATTCCTACAGGTAATAAGTATAAACGACTCAAATTAAACCCCACATGGCTTACACCTTCTGTGAAAGGGGCAATACACGACAAAAAAAGGGCATTTAAAAAATACAAATCTGAGGGTACAGCTGTAGCCTTTGTAAAATATAAAGAGCTTAATAAAATCTGTAAAAATGTAATAAAATCAGCAAAAATACAAAATGAAAGGCAGGTGGCCAAGGATAGTAAAACAAATCCCAAAAAATTCTTCAAGCATATAAATGCTAAAAAGCCAAGGTCTGAACATGTAGGACCCCTAGATAATGGTAATGGGGAGTTGGTCACAGGGGATCAAGAGAAGGCAGAGTTACTAAATGGGTTCTTTAGCTCTGTATATACAACTGAAGAAAGAGCAGCTGATGTAGCCGGTGCCAGTGCTGTTAATATATCGGCTGATATACTGAATTGGATGAATGTAGAGATGGTCCAAGCTAAATTAAATAAAATAAATGTGCACAAGGCTCCGGGACCAGATGGGTTACACCCTAGAATTCTTAAAGAGCTTAGTTCAGTTATTTCTGTCCCCCTTTTCATAATATTCAGAGAATCTCTAGTGACTGGTATAGTGCCAATGGACTGGCGCAGGGCAAATGTGGTGCCTATTTTCAAAAAGGGCTCTAGGTCTTCCCCGGGTAATTATAGACCAGTAAGCTTAACATCCATCGTGGGGAAAATGTTTGAGGGGCTATTGAGGGACTATATACAGGATTATGTGACAATAAATAGCATTATAAGTGACAGCCAGCATGGTTTTACTAAGGACAGAAGTTGTCAAACTAACCTAATCTGTTTTTATGAAGAGGTAAGCAGAAGTCTAGACAGAGGGGCCGCTGTGGATTTAGTGTTTTTGGACTTTGCAAAGGCATTTGACACTGTCCCCCATAGACGCCTAATGGGTAAATTACGGACTATAGGTTTAGAAAATATAGTTTGTAATTGGATTGAGAATTGGCTCAAGGACCGTATCCAGAGAGTTGTGGTCAATGATTCCTTCTCTGAATGGTCACCGGTTATAAGTGGTGTACCCCAGGGTTCAGTGCTGGGACCACTATTATTCAACTTATTTATTAATGATATAGAGGAAGGGATTAATAGCACTATTTCTATTTTTGCAGATGACACCAAGCTATGTAATATAGTTCAGACTATGGAAGATGTTTGTGAATTGCAGGCAGATTTAAACAAACTAAGTGTTTGGGCGTCCACTTGGCAGATGAAGTTTAATGTAGATAAATGTAAAGTTATGCATCTTGGTACCAACAACCTGCATGCATCATATGTCCTAGGGGGAGCTACACTGGGGGAGTCACTTGTTGAGAAGGATCTGGGTGTTCTTGTAAATCATAAACTCAATAACAGCATGCAGTGTCAATCAGCTGCTTCAAAGGCCAGCAAGATATTGTCGTGTATTAAAAGAGGCATGGACTCGCGGGACAGGGAGGTAATATTGCCACTTTACAAAGCATTAGTGAGGCCCCATCTAGAATATGCAGTTCAGTTCTGGGCTCCAGTTCATAGAAAGGATGCCCTGGAGTTGGAAAAAATACAAAGAAGAGCAACGAAGCTAATAAGGGGCATGGAGAATTTAAGTTATGAGGAAAGATTGAAAGAATTAAACCTATTTAGCCTTGAAAAAAGACGACTAAGGGGGGACATGATTAACTTATATAAATATATTAATGGCACATACAAAAAATATGGTGATATCCTGTTCCTTGTAAAACCCCCTCAAAAAACAAGGGGGCACTCCCTCCGTCTGGAGAAAAAAAGGTTCAAGCTGCAGAGGCGACAAGGCTTCTTTACAGTAAGAACGGTGAATTTATGGAATAGCCTACCGCAGGAGCTGGTCACAGCAGGGACAGTAGATGGCTTTAAAAAAGGGTTAGATAATTTCCTAGAACAAAAAAATATTAGCTCCTATGTGTAGAAATTTTTCCTTCCCTTTTCCCTTCCCTTGGTTGGACTTGATGGACATGTGTCTTTTTTCAGCCGTACTAACTATGTAACTATGTAACTATGTAACTAGTTAACCTCTTCGGTACTGAGATAAAACATGATTGCATAAACGAGCAACCTCATAGAGGTGATTACCAATGCGGATGACTTAATCGCTGGTAGAGACGTAACTTGAAGCTCATGTGCCTTAATTCAAAATCTGCAACATCCCCCACCTACCATGTTCCATTTATAATGCTGGTGTCTTGTTATGAGGCAGAGGGGCCTTTAGGACACATCAGGCATCAGGATAATGCATTAGATTTACCTGCAATCATATTGAAAACCCCTGATAACAAATTCAGCTCTGCTACATCTGAAAAATATTCTGGATCTCAGAAAAAGTTTTTTCTAATTAATCTAAAAAAATAAAATAAAAATTGCACAGAGAGAAAGAGGATATAAATAGAGAATTGTGTCCCCATAACAAAATTCATAATGGGGCCCAGTCTTAGGTGCTTGATCTTTGCAAACCACAGCTTGTAGGCAAGAAGGTGGTGGCATGACCCTTAGGCATCATTTACACGAGTGTAATATACGCGCGTGCAACGCGCGTGCTTTTCACGCGTGTCGTAAGCACCTATATTAGGCTATGGGGCAGTGCAGACAGTGCGTGAATTTTGCGCAACGCTAGTGCGTTCCGTAAAACTCACGACATGTCCTTTCTTTGTGTGCTGTTCGCACATCACGCACCCATTGAAGTCAATGGGTGCGTGAAAACCACGCATGCCGCACAGAAGCACTTCCGTGCGAACTGCGTGGTTCGCGCAACAGCTGTCAAACTCTGAATGTAAACAGAAAAGCACCACGTGCTTTTCTGTTTACAAACATTCAAACGGAGTGTCATAATGATGCCGGCTGCGCGAAAATCACGCAGCCGCGTATCATACACTGATGACACACGCAGCTGTTAAGTGCCTTTTGCGCACGCAAAAAGCCGCGTTTTTTGCGTGCGCAAAACACACACGCTCGTGTAAATCAGGCCTTAGGCTAGTTCCCCTCTCATGTATTTGCCAAGAAAACCATGTACAAGTCCAGACTGTCTACATAAGGAAGGACGATGGGGAAAATTGAAACAGGTCCCTCTCCATGAACCCCTATATCTGCTTCATTTATAGGAGTTCCCTACTATTCCAATCTTAGAATAAAGTAATATAATATAGCGCAGTGTTATTACATAGTAGCTGGCTGCTGATCATGTGGTCCGGCTTCTCTAACCCCCTTCGATCAGCTGATGGAAGCCACCTCTGGCCATGTATTTTCCCAGCAGCGGCCACTGCTGGGAAAATGTAGTATTACATGGCGGCCCCTCCAATGAATTGCCGACCATGTATTAGATGGATGACTGGGTCCAGCTGCTCTTTGTGATCGTTTCTCGACTCAACCTTATAGTGGGGTGTCCCGAGCGTGCCCCCCTTCCCGTCTATGACGTCTATATGCTCTAACATGCGCTATATTGTCTTTGTGATACAATCCTCTTAATACAGTACAGTACTGTCATTGCAGGAATCTATTTAGCTCTTGTTATTTATTTTCCATTACCGTGCCAGGAGCATGTGGTGAAGCAGAGTATGGCTGCCACTATCCCTGCATATGTTCTTACCGGCTGTGCGAAAGTATATTGATAAAAGATGTCTGTGATCTCATCCCCCACTTACTCAGGTCTGAAAGACCTTCTACGGTAGGTACTTTACTGAGGATTGATGAATGGGACGCTGCGAGGCACAGAGGCCTGCATGCCAAACATGTGCTTAAGAAATAGAGATTTATTGTGGTATGTGATTCACAACAGGAACGCCATAGTCTTATGACGGCATTTATAAACACTGCGTGGATTGCAGCACGGAGAATAAATGAAGGCCATAGATTCGACAGAGTCTTTGCAGGAAGGAGGCCGACCTGAGGTGGCTGGAGATGTTATTAGCTTTATTTGGCGGTATTCACATTATCCTCATATGACCTTATGGAATAATTGTTTATATCCCGTTACTTATAGTGACAGTATGTTCTGCGACACGCAGTATATAGACTGTCATCACTCGCATCAGTCCTTGTCCTCAATATAACTTATTCTTTGAGCGTTTTTTTTTTTGCGGGACAAGTAGTTTTTAGTGGTACTTTTGCCTTTTAATAATGCGTGGATAATTTTTTTTGGAGGGGCCCACAAAAGCCACAACAACCCATGTGATTGTTTTTGCCAAACTTGCCAATTTTTAAAAAGGGCCTTTAGGGAAATTGTGCAACAGGTTTTTTTTATACAAGCCACACCCCCTTTTAAGCAGACCGCACTTCTTTTTCAGGCCCCACCCCTTTACAAGGCATGCTATCCTGCATTTTCAGGTTGACTTACCATTCAACAATATAAATGTGCCCTCTATTTCCTTATTTATAAGAATTAGTGCGGAAAATTAGGCAGTTGCGTATAGCAATCAATCAGGCCACAGCGGTACTTTCCAGGACTATGATACTGTAGGTGAAATCTGATTTTTGCTATGGGCAACTGATGCGCTGTTTCTATTACAGACACCAAACCTCCTAAAAAAAATACGGACCGCAGACCGGATACCCTAAAGACAGACCCCAAACCAGGCTATCCCCTTATATAGACCACAAACCAAACAACCTTAATAAAGACCACAGACCAGACTGCTTCTGAATAAAGACCTCACACCAAACTTCCCCTAATTCTGCCCCCAGACCAGACTGTCTCCTATACAGACCCAGATCAGACTATCTCCTATACAGACCAGACTATCCCCTACACAGAACCCAGACCAGACTACTATCCCCTCATACAGAGCCCTAACAAGACTATCACCTATTGTAACGTCTATGGCCGCGGACCGTCGTCCTGACTTACCCTCTGACGGCCGGCGGCATCTCCCTCCTGGGAGATGCCGGAACTCACTTCCTGGTCTGGACACGGTCTCCCGCAGGGCGCGTGCACGGCCTTAAAGGGCCAGTATGCGCACATTTGCAGAAAAACTGCAATTAGCCCAGAATGCTTCTGGACTATAAAAGGGAGGTGCTCTGCCCTCTCGATGTTTGCCCGAGCGTTGTTGTGTTATCTTAAGTTTGTCCTTGCAATTGGTCTCCTAGTATTTTCCAGTTCCCAGTGTTACCCGTTCCTGCTGCCTGTACCCTGTATCCCGTGCTACCGTGCCTCTGTGCCGCCAAGAGTTGGAGTCTTGTTGTGTCCCCCGCTGCATCTATTGTGTCACACCCCGCCGGGTGTCTGTCTACTGTCGGAGCCTCATCTTAGCCTGAATCGCAGCTACTGTCTACATTGCCTCAGGTTGTTGATGTCACAGGTTACCTTTTGAAACACAATTATTTTTTGTTTGATAACGTATTTTATTTGCAATGTCTAGGCTGTTCAATGGGGGTAACATTTTCACCTTCCCTAGCTAACATCTACGTTTCTTGGTGGGAAGAACATCATTTTTACAATAATCTGAATCCATATGTCAAGGACATTTACTATTATGGCCGTTACATAGACAATATTTTGATTATATGGTCTTGTTCCCACACATCTATACACAAATTCATAGAATATGTGAATAATAATGATAACAATCTGATATTCACTTACAATATGGACCCTATAGTGATTTCTTTTCTAGATATCACATTAACTGGAGACCCTTCTAAGTCATGTATCTTTAGTGGCCTCTATCGTAAACCAACAGCAGGGAACTCGGTCTTACATGCAGCTAGTGGACACCCCAAGCATGTAATCGATAATCTACCCATTGGAGAATACACAAACCAAACAGATAAAAACAAGGGAACATATAACACAAAAACACCGAAAAAGGCCATACTTACAAATAGACACAGACAGGTCAGAAATGCTGATGAAGGAGAGTGAGCAGGTGCTTTAAATAATAGTAACCACTCCCACTAGTCTTGAGGGGAGTGGCGTGTGGTGCATGGGATGTGAAGTGAAAAATAATAAATGAATAGTGTATGTGCAAGTGCTAATAATAGGGGTGAAATATAGGGGGCAGTAATGAGTAAAGTACATAAATAAAAATAAATGAATAATGGAGGGATAGCGTGTAGGTCATGAGGCGCAGCGTGTATAGCCAGGTAGAAGCCTATTTGTGACGCCTTGATAATTCATAGAGCGGGCTACCCTGCTTACTATGCCAAACAACAGCACACCATGCTCTCCCAGCATCAAAGACCCGGCTGTGTCCAAAAGAAGCAAATATAAGTAGGAATGAAAAATACCTGGGGTATTGGTAATCATTTTGGCCAAAAGGACGCAAGCTCGCAATCCACGACAAGGATCCCCAGTCTTGCGAGTCCCTAACTCCCTAACTGGAACTAAATGTTCCTGATACACAAACAAAACAGAAAAAAACAAGGGGACATATAACACAAAAACACAGAAAAAGGCCATACTTACAAATGGACACAGACAGGTCAGAAACGCTGATGAAGGAGAGTGAGCAGGTGCTTTAAATAATAATAGCCACTCCCACTAGTCTTGAGGGGAGTGGCGTGTGGTGCATGGGATGTGTTATTAAAAAAAAAAAAATGAATAGTGTATGTGCAAAAGGACGCAAGCTCGCAGTCCACGACAAGGAACATTTAGTTCCAGTTAGGGAGTTAGGAACTCGCAAGACTGGGGATCCTTGTCGTGGATTGCGAGCTTGCGTCCTTTTGGCCAAAATGATTACCAATACCCCAGGTATTTTTCATTCCTACTTATATTTGCTTCTTTTGGACCCAGACGGGTCTTTGATGCTGGGAGAGTATGGTGTGCTGTTGTTTGGCATAGTAAGCAGGGAAGCCCGCTCTATGAATTATCAAGGCATTCAGGGAAAAATGATAAGAGGGGATGCTCCTTGGATCGCGTCACAGGGAATTCCTGTGATGCGATTGAGGGACATACCATATATGGGCAGACAGCTCAGGGTCCATTGAAGGACCCCAGGGCTGTCCTACCATATTTCCTGTTGTTAGGGCATACTTAGGTATGTCCTAACAACTGCCTGTGTACTATCCATACACAGGCTAATGTACTGGCATATAAACATATGCCAGTACATTAAAGTTTAAAAAATAAAGTAATAACATAAAGTAATGTTAAATTTTAAAAAAAACACACATACACCTTTTTTACAATAAACATTAAAATAAGTCTCAATACAAAAAAATATATACACATTCAGTATTGGCGCGGCCGTAATAACCTGCACAACAATTTTTTTGCATCATTTATGATGTGTACGCTGTAAAAAAATAAAAATAAAAACTGCTTTCTATCACTTAGGCCTCATTTACACGAGCGTGTGCGTTTTGCGCACGCAAAAAAACGCTGCGTTTTGCGTGCGCAAAAGGCAATTGACAGCTCCGTGTGTCATCCGTGTATGATGCGCGGCTGCGTGATTTTCGCGCAGCCGCCGTCATAGAGATGAGGTAGTCGACGCCCGTCACTGTCCAAGGTGCTGAAAGAGCTAACTGATCGGCAGTAACTCTTTCAGCACCCTCGACAGTGAATGCCGATCACAATCTACACCAACCTGTGAATAAAAATAGACGTTCACACTTACCATGAACTGCCTGCTTCCTCCAGTCCGGTCTCCCGGCCGTTGCCTTGGTGACGCGTCCCTCTCTTGTCA
Source organism: Rhinoderma darwinii (assembly GCF_050947455.1). Taxonomy (NCBI): domain Eukaryota; kingdom Metazoa; phylum Chordata; class Amphibia; order Anura; family Rhinodermatidae; genus Rhinoderma; species Rhinoderma darwinii. The sequence continues at coordinate 612,506,672 of NC_134687.1, forward strand.
TCCGGCCCCACCTCCCAGGATGACGCGGCAGGCCATGAGACCGCTGCAGCCTGTGATTGGCTGCAGCCTGTGCTTGGCCTGTGATTGGCTGCAGCCTGTGCTTGGCCTGTGATTGGCTGCAGCTGTCACTTGGCCTGAATTGTCATCCCGGGAGGTCGGACTGGAGGAAGAAGCCGGGAGTTATCGGTAAGTCAGAACTTCTTTTTTTTTTTTACACGTATATGTATATTGTGATCGAAAGTCACTGTCCATGGTGCTGAAACAGTTTAAGTCTTTCAGCACCGTGGGCAGTGACTGTCTCCTGACGTCGCGTACCCGAACATTTTTTGCCGGGTTCGGTTAAAACGAGTTCGGCCGAACCCGGTGAAGTTCGGTGCGCTCTTCTCTAATTTGACACTCCGTTTGGATGTTTGTAACCAGAAAAGCACGTGGTGCTTTTCTGTTTACATTCAGGAGTTTGACAGCTCTTGCGTGATTTTCGCGCATGCAACGCAGGACCGTCAGTGTGGCATGCGTTGTTTTCACGCACCCATTGAAGTCAATGGGTGCGTGTTGCGTGAAAAACGCAAGAATATAGAACATGTCGTGAGTTTTACGCAACGCACTCACGCTGCGCAAAATTCACGCATCGTCTAAACAGCCCCATAGACTATTATAGGTGCGTACGACACGCGTGAAAAGCACGCGCGTCGCACGCGCGTAAAATACGCTCGTGTAAATGAGGCCTTAATGTGAGGCACGTGGATGTTAAATTCATCATCACACACGTATCTCACATCAGAAAATGGAAGAACTTTTTTCTTTAATTACTTTTGGCAAAGTATCGAATTGGTATCTAAATCACAATACTAAACAAAGTATCGGTATCGAACTCCAAATTCTGGTATAGTGACATCCCTATTCCAAACAGAAGCTCAATAGAGCGAAAATCATTGTTAACACTCTATCCAGATCCCAATATTTGTATCCTGAACAAAAACATAACTACCCTAAGGAGGAATCAATTAGAAATTTAACCTTTTCTACCCCTTTCAGCAGCGATTATTGGGAAATAGTGGCCATCATAAAACATTACCTCCCTATCTTGGATAAAGACTATAGCCTGAAAAATATTCTCAAAGTAGGTTGTAATTTTGTGGCGAGAAATTCCACTACAATAGGGAACCGTATTTCCCCTAGTCTCTTTCCAAGAAGCACACACAACAAAAGCTCATGGTTGACATGCACTGGATTCACACAAATGTGGCTGCACAAGATGTGCCATGTGTGGCATTATGTCCAATACCACTATCCTAATCTCTTCGTATTATCTTTTCCTATAAAAATTTTCATAAACTGTAACATCGCCCACATAGTATATGTTTTATACTGCAAAAAATGTAACCTACAGTATGTAGGATGCACTATTAGAGCTTTAAAAAAAAGAGTGGCAGAACACCTAGCCGACATAAAAAATCCTAACCCAAAAAATTTATAGAATTTCACCAACGTGACACTAGCACACTAAAAGTTTGCGGCTTAGAAAGAGTGCACAATCCTAATAGAGGTGGGGATTGGAGGAAGCTCCTCCTCAATAGGGAAGCATTATGGATCTTAAAGTTGGACACGCGGTTTCCACAAGGAATGAATTATAGAAACGATCGTATGTATATCTATTAACCATCATATATATATTTTCCAGTTATTTAAAGTATGAGAATTAATTATTGGACAATATAATAACTAATAATGAATAAATAAGAAGGGATAACCAATACAATGCTTATAATGTTAAGTATTGTCTACAAGACAAAATATATTTGTATAATTTCACGTAATAGTTTCTTAGATGGGATTTCAACTACTACACCTATAATATTTTTCCAATTTTGTAACATAATATATTCCATAAGGGCAAGAGAAATATGAATATCCCCAATATATACATGTATTTTATTTTTCTCTAACATTGCATGCTGTCTGTGCTTGCGGAGGGGCTGTCTTTCAGCACCACGGAACAGTCCCTTTCAGATATTCTTTACTGTGCTGTCCTTCAGCACCACGGGCTAGACAACATGGACAGTTAAAGAGGCTCTGTCACCAGATTTTGCAACCCCTATCTGCTATTGCAGCAGATCGGCGCTGCAATGTAGATAAGAGTAACGTTTTTATTTTTAAAAAAACGAGCATTTTTGGTCAAGTTATGACCATTTTTGTATTTATGCAAATGAGGCTTGCAAAAGTACAACTGGGCGTGTTGAAAAGTAAAAGTACAACTGGGCGTGTATTATGTGCGTACATCGGGGCGTTTTTACTACTTTTACTAGCTGGGCGTTCTGATGAGAAGTATCATCCACTTCTCTTCAGAACGCCCAGCTTCTGGCAGTGCAGACACAGCCGTATTCTCGAGAGATCACGCTGTGACGTCACTCACAGGTCCTGCATCGTGTCAGACGAGCGAGGACACATCGGCACCAGAGGCTACAGTTGATTCTGCAGCAGCATCAGTGTTTGCAGGTAAGTAGCTACATCGACTTACCTGCAAACGCTGATGCTGCTGCAGAATCAACTGTAGCCTCTGGTGCCGATGTGTCCTCGCTCGTCCGACACGATGCAGGACCTGTGAGTGACGTCACATCGTGATCTCTCGAGAACACGGCTGTGTCTGCACTGCCAGAAGCTGGGCGTTCTGAAGAGAAGTGGATGATACTTCTCGTCAGAACGCCCAGCTAGTAAAAGTAGTAAAAACGCCCCGATGTACGCACATAATACACGCCCAGTTGTACTTTTACTTTAAACACGCCCACTTGGACTTTTGCAAGCCTCATTTGCATGAATACAAAAATGGTCATAACTTGGCCAAAAATGCTCGTTTTTTTTAAAATAAAAACGTTACTGTAATCTACATTGCAGCGCCGATCTGCTGCAATAGCAGATAGGGGTTGCAAAATCTGGTGACAGAGCCTCTTTAATTACCGTTTAACAGCTGTTTTACAAATACTACTAACTACATATATTTGGTGATTTCTTTTTTTTTTCATAATTTAGATTTTTATTGTAAAGTTTACAAACACACGAGAACAAGAATAAAGTGCGTGAATACTTTCGTAATCGATCAGAACAGAACATATCAAATCAAAACAAATCCTATCATATAGATAGAAGCAAACGCTCATGTACATCAATATCCTTGTTACTCCGGAGCAGTTGTCACCTGCATTTAGAAAAATATACAGTCGGGCACATGGCACATGAGGTAGAGAATGCCTCTCTATATTTGCAAGGCACATATTCCCTGACTTGACACACATTATGAAAAGTGACCCACCCCCCCCCCCCCCCCGAACAGGTAAGAAGAGAAAAGATTGAGGCAAACCAAAAGAAGACAAAAAGAAAGGGAAGAGAAGACGGACAAAAGAAGAGCAAGGGAAAGAAAATGAGCAATCTTAATGAGTGCTGGGAGCAGAGACATTACCACTAGAGGAATATTGTACCGCCTCCATTTATGATGAAGCCCAATCAGGACCTAGCTATATAGACCACCATATGTAATACTCTAGCTCAACCAGTCTGCGAAATGAGGACCAGATTTGAAGGATGACCATGCGTTCCACAGATAAAGAACCGCGTCATAGCTGCCTCTGTCTTCTGCAAGAAGAGATTCCATTCTACACAGTAGGTCCATTTCTACAACCCATTCACCAATCGTAGGCACCGCAGAAGTCTTCCAGTGTCTAGGAATTACTGTCCGTGCTGCTGTCAGAAAATGTCTGAGTAGGCCCTTTTTTATGCCTGACAGAGGACCCGGAATCAAGGATAACAGAGCCATCTGAGGAGTGGGTATGATAGGAGCACACTCCATCAATGCATAGATGTCGAACACCGCTTTCCAAAAAGTCTGCAACACTGGGCATGACCACCAAATGTGCAACATCGTGCCAGTCTCGTTGCTACACCGCCAACAGACATCTGATGCTTCTGGGTAAATTTTATGTAGAATCTGTGGGCAACGGTACCATCTGGTCAGTATTTAAAAAAAAAATTCCTGAGCGTGGCAAGCCATTGCCATTTTATGGGTCAGGAGGAAAACCCTGTCCCAATCAAGCAGAGATATGGAGAACCCTAGGTCCTCTTCCCATGCGCTAACATGTGCAGGGGGCTGATTGACAGAAGTCTCCAATAGGATGGCATACATCTTGGAGATCACACGAGTAGGTGGCTCTTGTAAGAGCAACAACGATTCAAAGGACGTGGTCACTGAGATGCAGATACCATCCGGCAGGGCCGGGTGTAGGAAGGTAGACAATTGTGCATATTCCAACCATGAAAAAGTCCTCTCCGGGCAGGTCTCTCTCAACATATGTAGCGGAGGGAGGCGACCCCATCTGACATCACCTGACACAGCCTAGTATCTTCTGAAGCGGTCCAACTCAAAAAGGTAGTTTTGTGAACAGCCGGTGGGAACTCGGAGTTATCAAACAGAGGGCTAAGAAGTCCTGGTCTATGGGAAAGCCCCTTTCGAACCATCAATCTGTCCCAGAGAGTGAGAAAATGATGGGTAAGCATAGGAAGGGTCGAGAGGGCTGGTCGATGATCCGGCAGAATACACGGCAGCGATCTCAGAGAGAGCGCCACCATGGACCTCTCAATCCCCACCCATTGTTTATTGGTGTCATTATGAAACCAATCTATCACTCTAGAAAGCACTACAGCTTGGTGGTACAACCCCAAATCTGGGAGTCCCGCTCCCCCTTTCAGTTTAGGGCGAGACAATGAGCTTATACTGATGTGAGGCCTCAGAGTGCCCCAGACGAACTTACGAAACGCTGCCTCCAATGTCTTAAAATACGCCCTAGGAACCATAACAGGGATTGCCTGAAATAGATACAAAAACCTAGGGAGGATATCCATTTTGATGGCATTAATACGTCCAAACCATGACAATTGTGCTCTGTCGTAGGATTGGAGATCTTTCAGCGTACGTTGCATTAAGTGAGGATAATTAAGGGAGTACAGATCCGTTAAAGTGCCAGAAATCTGAACCCCCAGGTATTTGATAGATGTCGCTTGCCATTTGAAAGAGAAGGATGATCTTAGAAGATCAACCGACTCCTGTGGAAGCGATACATTTAGCGCTTCCGTCTTTGTGTAATTGACCTTGAAATTACTGACCCTTCCGAACTCTTCAAATTCTCGAATAAGCACCGGGAAGGAAATAACAGGATTAGTAATGAATAATAAGAGGTAGTCTGCATATAACGCCAGCTTATGGTATTCACCACCTACCCAAATCCCAGAAATATCTGGAGATGTACGGATCGCCACTGCCAGATGTTCCATTGTGATCACATATAGCAATGGGGACAGCGGGCATCCCTGTCTGGTTCCGTTAGCAATCTGTAGAGCTGCGGAGTAAATGCCATTGGCCCTGACTCTAGCCGTGGGTTTCTGATATAGAGCAAAGATCCTTTCTATCATTACCGGGCCAATTCCCATTTGTTGTAAGGCCGATCTCAAGAAAACCCAGTGGACTCGGTCGAAAGCTTTCTCTGCATCAACTGAGATCAAACAAGTGGGTATGGACTTTTTCTTCGCATGGGACACCAGGAGAAGAGTTTTATTGGTATTGTCCTTCGCTTCTCTCCGGAGGACAAACCCCGCTTGATCAGTATGGATGATTCTCGGGAGCAGAGGTGCCAATCTATTTGCAATTGCCTTGGAATAATGCTTAACATCAACATTTATTAGCGAAATTGGGCGGTAATTGGCACAGATAGAATGGTCTTTCCCTGGTTTAGGAATAACCGTAATGGTAGCTTCTAACGTTTGCGGCGTGAAGGGCATTGACGACGTGACCGAATTGAATACCTTAGTCATAAAGGGAAGGAGCTGCGGAAGAAAAGCCTTGTAGAAGGACGTCGGGAAACCATCCGGGCCCGGACTTTTACCCGACGGAGCGGACTTGATAACGCCCTGGATTTCTTCATCAGAAAAATCCACGCTCAACTCCTCGGTCTCAGCCCTTTCCAGCTCTGGCAGCGCTGTTTTAGCCACATACTGGTCAATTTTCTTTTGCAGAGCAGCAGAGGACATATCTTGTAAAGGTCCCCTGAGATTATACAAGGAGTGGTAATACTCCCGAAAGGTTTGCACTATCTCTTCTGGCTTATGTTTAATATCACCAGAGCATGACTTAATCGTTGGAATATAAGAGGTGGGGACCCGTGGCTTGAGTGCTCTGGCTAGTGCTCTGCCACACTTATTAGAGTGTTGGTAAAAGAAACCCCTAGCACGATCTCTGAAAGAGGCCTGAGCCTGATCCAGCAACTCTCTCAAGGAATTCCTGGCCTCTGATAGTTCCGCTAACGTTTGAGGCTGTCTCGACTGTTTATGTGCAGACTCTAGGGACTGAATGCAAGACAGTAACTTCTTCATTTTAAAAGCTCTCTCTTTTTTAAGCCTGGAGCCCTGTTGGATAAAGATACCTCTTACGACACTTTTCAGCGCTTCCCACTGTATCGGTAGGGGGGTGGGATCTAGGTTGTGATGATCTAAGAACTCGGAGATCGAACGGGTGACAGCCGCTCGACACACCGAATCCTTCAAAAGAAGAGGATTTAGCTTCCAATGCCATTCCCTCGCCTCCCCCCCAGGGAACCGTAGTGAGAGGAAAACTGGCGCATGATCTGTCCAGATCATCGAACCAATCCGAGATGCCGGGGCCCAGGACAATAAGTGATGACTCACAAAGAACATGTCTATCCTGCTGTACATGTTATGGACCACAGAATAGAAGGTATAATCCCTTGTTTGAGGGTTAAGTATCCTCCAAACATCCACCAGCTGCATTGCAAAAAGTTTAGCCTTAAGAGCAGATAGCTGTGTTGCTGCTACCGAGGACCTGCCCGAAGACGAGTCCATAACTCGGTCTAAGACAAAGTTAAAGTCACCAGCAGTGATCAAGAGGCCTTCTGTGAAGTTGGCAAGTTCTGTCAAGTAGCTCCTGCAAGTGCGCACCTGATCATGATTAGGGAGGTACAGATTAGCCACTGTGAACATTTTCCCACAGACCTGAAGTTTCACAAACAAAAAGCGCCCATGAGCATCAGATCGGGTTTCTACAATAGACACCGGCAGAGATCTATGTATCGCAATACTCACGCCTCTTGACTTAGCTTCCGGGTTGGTACTATGGAACCACTGTGTATAGTACCTATGAGTCAAAGTAGGCACATGTTCACTCCTAAAATGCGTCTCCTGTAGAAACAAAATCTGGACACGCTGCTTGTGCATATTATACAAAATCTGAGAGCGTTTCTGCGGCGTGTTAAATCCACGCACATTTAACGAGCAGCAGTTGAGAGACTCCATCCGGAATGAGGACGGCGACAAGTGGGGAAGGGAATGGGACGGAGAGGGAGAAAAGAAGAAACAATTAACAAAGAGAGACAGAAAACAATTAAGACACTATGGAAAACACCACAGACGGTGCTCCAGCCCCAAAACCACTAAGTTGAGGGGAAAGAGGTATATGTAAAGTGTTCACTGCGTAGCAGAACACCACCTACGTACGGAGTTGACTGAACTATGGAAGAAGGATGATCCCAACCAACTTCCGTTAACCCGATATCATTGATATAAACAACCACCATATTAAAAGAAAACAGAGAAACTGCGGCGGGACAGCGATATGTTTAGCCCTTAAAGGGCACCTGTAAAAGAAACACACAAATGCATGACATCATCACGTTCAAGGGAAGGAACCAGAACCTAAAGCAATATAAAATATACTGTAATATAATATATCGGGCCACGTATGAAAGGTGGAGGGAACAGCTATAAATAGACATTCCCCAGAAAGCATCAGAGGGATTAAGAACTTCGAGGGATTAAGAAATTCGAGGCTATGAGCCATTACAACCCGGGCTTCTCCCACCTACTGTTACATCTTAGGGCCTGGCTGCCAATAAGAGCAAGTTATGCTCGCGCCCCAGCTATACCTTCCTGCTCCCTCTCAGGCCTGTAAAACCATACTGTAACATGACAAGTAACATTTTTGTAACTCAAAATCTGGGGAAAAGTAGGAAAGCAGCAACATAATAAATCCCATGTTTAGGACAGGACCATGTCCGCACATTACCCCTAGCCTCAAAAAACAGCATCACGTTCAAGGAAGTCCTGCGAGGCTATGGGAGAAGCTAATGTCGCATCATGGTTCCAACCGATTTGATTCCGGGACCATCGGCGCCTGAAGTCATCTACGGCGGGCCGGAGCTGAGTAATTTTCCACCCTGGAGTTACGCCGTGGTGGGCGCTGTGGTAATGGCGGGAAGAGCGGCCAATCAGAAATAACAATAGCAGGCAAGTCCAGAGCTGCTGTGAACTCGGGGATGTCATCTGGGGAGTACACCGAGTAGGTAGCCGAACCTCGTCGAACTTGCAATTGAAACGGGTATCCCCACGAATACGGAATATCTTTCTCCTGAAGTACCATTAGTAGCGGCCTCAAGGCTCTCCGCTTTGCCAGCGTAGAGCGGGAAAGATCTGCCAGCAATTGCACCGGAGCACCGTCAAAGTCCAAAACACCTTTGTTACGCGTTTGACGCATAATGGACTCTTTAATTTGGAAGAAATGTATCCTGCACACTACATCACGTGGTCTCGCCAGATCTGTGCTTTTCGGACCCAGGGTACGATGCGCTCTATCTATTTCCAACCGGGAGTCAACCGGTTTTTCCAATAGCGTGTTAAAAATCCCAATCAGTGTAGGAATGAGATCTTGGGGTCCTGTAGCTTCAGGGATACCTCTAACTCTGATGTTATTCCTTCTATTGCGATTTTCAGCGTCATCAGCCATATCAAATAATAATTGAATGTGGGCAGAATGCTGATCTAATAAACTTTGTTGGGAAACCTGTTACTGTTGGAGTGTCTGCGTGGTTACTTCAATGGCTGCCACAGCAGTATTAATATGGTGAATGTCCTCTTTCAGAGAACGTATCTCTGTTTTACACACCGCTTCAAGGCGGGAGATATATCCCTCCATGTCTGTTTTAGTGGGAATGGCCGCCATCTGTGACGTGAGTGCCTGCATATCGGGACCCCGCTCAGTGCCTTGTGATGGGACCGTGGAAGACTCACCCCGGACCAGGAGAGCTGGAAAGTCCTGTGTCAGCTCCGAGGACGACCTCGCTCCTGAAGGCGCTGCAGATGCGGCCGCACCCCGACCCACCATGTTGGTTTGCTGAGGCGAGGAAGCAGGCGACCCAGGGTCTGTAAAGTAGTGAGGAATGCCGCTTCTCGTTCTCCCTTGATCTCTTCTTGCCGGTGTGGTAGCTTTACCGCGTGTTCCCCTTCACATTAGTGCGATGTAAAGTGCTGTCAGACGCTATTAATCGGGCTGGAAGTCAGTCGGGACGCGGGAGCTCTCACACCACACGTCTCACCAGCGCCATGTCCAGGCCACGCCCCCGCATATTTGGTGATTTCTTAACCGTTATAACATGGAATTTCATTATGAAGGCATATTACAATGCACAAATAAGTGTTTTCACACATACAAAAATTGTTAGATTATAACCCACCTTATACGGCTTTCACTCTCCTTATGTGACATCACGAAGTTAACACACCTGAGCTGGCCTGGGAGTAATCAGGAGTAATGTCTTTTCAAATCATGTTTAGATTATTGTCAAAATATGGTCAACGATTTATTCATGTTCGTCATATTTATTGAATTCCCAAATGACGAATACATAGTAATATATTTAGAGAAGATATGTTATATTGATGTAACCAGAAAATCGAATCAACCTATGAAACGGTTAATGTTTAACCCAACCCACAGGATATCACCTGACTTGGGATATAGGGTATAAATATGTGAACTTAAAAGTGGGTCACCAAGAATTGACTAAGAACCCCACAGGTTCGAAACGCATAAGCGTGGTCCCGGGATTTTCATTTTAATTGTTCTGTTTTTAAAATGACCGAATAGAGTCTTATTTTTTAACCAGAGTGCAGGATACACAATTTTTTTTTGTCCACTTCCATTGCATTGCCTCAGGTACCCTTTCTTAACTATAGACATTGCATTATACCTGTTTGGCCAGCTGCTATCCCGCTACGCGGTACGGCCAAGTGGGTCCACTCCCCGCGCCGTGACACCTATACAGAGTACAGACAAGACTACCCCAATACAGATCTCATATCAGACTATCACCTACACAGAAAGACTATCGCCTATACAGACCCCAGACCAGACTATACCTTATACAGACTTCCAGACCAGACTATACCCTGTACAAACCCCAGTTCAAAATACCCCCAATACAGACCTCAGACAGGACTATCCCCTATACAGACCCCAGACTAGCCTATCCACAATGCAGACCCCAGACCAGTCTATCACCTATTCAGGCCAGACTATCCCCTGTGCAGACTCCAGACCAGGTCACCGCCTATACAGATCCACTATACAGGTATCAGACCAGACTATCCCGTATCAGACCCCCAGACTACTATTCCCTATACAGACCCCAGACTCGACTACTATCCCCTATACAGACCCCAGACCAGACTATCCCCTATCAGACCCCCAGACTACTATTCCCTATACAGACCCCAGACTAGACTACTATCCCCTATACAGACCCCAGACCAGACTATCACCTATACGGACCAGACTATCCCCTATACAGACTACGGACAAGACTACCCCCAATACAGATCTCAGACCAGACTATCACCTATACAGACCAGACTATCCCCTGAACAGACCCCAGACCAGGTTATCGCCTATACAGACCCCAGACCAGATTATCCCTATACAGATATCAGACCAGACTATCCCTTATACACACTCCCAGACCAGACTATCCCCTGTACAGATCCCAGTTCAGAATACCCCCAATACAGACCTCAGACAAGACTATCCCCTATACAGACCCAAGACTAGACTATCCACAATCCAGACCCCAGGCCATACCAAAACCTATACATGCCAGACGATCCCCTGTACAGACCCCAGACCAGGTTATCGTCTATACAAATCCCCTATACAGATATCAGACCAGACTATCCCTTATGCAGACTCCCAGACTAGACTATCCCCAATCAGACCCCCAGACTACTATTCCCTATACAGACCCCAGACTAGACTACTATCCCCTATACAGACCCCAGACTAGACTATCACCTTTACAGACCCCAGACCAGACTATTCACTATACAGAGCCCCAGACCAGACTCCTATCCCATGTATAGAACCCAGACCAGACAATTTAATTATACAGACCCAAAACTATCCCCTATACAGACTCTCAGACACTATTCTCTATCAGATCCCCAGACCAGACTAATATTCCCTATACAGACCCCAGACCAGACTATTCACTAGACAGAAGCACAGATTAGAATACTATCTCTTCATACAGAACCCAAACTGGCCGCACGTGTACATGTCTTTTGGTGTCACGGTAGCTATTGACTGCGATTCTGGCCAATACTGTAAGTTATCAGCTGTAAGAATTCGATGTCATCACTGTGCCAGACATTTATGGCATGGTGCAGACAGTGCTTCTCGTCTATGCTGTAAATATACGCCACAGTACAGGAAGGGGTTACACATCTTTTGACATGTGACATGTCACAGATCGGGCACCGCCATTTTTAGCATGAGTTAATTAAACGGCTATAAAGTTCTTATTTCTTGGGCTAGCAACGTGATTTTTGCAACGTTTTTTTGTCTGAAATGCAGGTTTCTTTTCTTATCACTTTTATACACAGAATTTTTTTTAGCATTTCTAGGCTTATAATTTGAATTTTTTTTTTTCAAAAATATGCTTTTTTATACTTTATAACAATTATTTTTCTGGCAATAATATAGTGTTACCCTAAATTAGACCTTTTATTTGTGATCGTCATTGCCATAAATTTTGATTTATTACATGCCCATTTTAGAGTGATTGAGTCAGGGCTAGTTACGACAATGATTGGCGGGGGGGGGGGGGGGGTGATGTTTTTTTTAAGGGGTATTTTATGTGTCATTTTTATTTCATTTATTTGAGTTTTGTACTTTTTATTATTATTATGGCCTGTCCCTCAAAAAAGACCTCTGGGGGACTTTGTTATTTCATTTTCTCTTTTTTTACACTATAGTTTTCCACTGTTACAGGGAAAATTGGTCCTGTATTAGGGACTATAGTGAGACCCAGCAGCAGCCTCATACTACCGGCATCCCATCAATCATGTAACCTCTATTCTTTATACATCTCTCAGTAAAGGAGTTTTCCCACGAGGGACATTTATGAAATATCCACAGGATATGTCATAAATGTCAGATAGATGCGGGTCCCACCTCTGGGACCCGCACCTATCTCTACAACGGGCCCCTAAACCCCATTCTACCTGTGTGTGTGTCGGCTGATTTCCGACCATGAAGGTGAAGACAGTGTTGCTCGCTCAGCTATGCTGTTTTCGTAAGCCCTATAGAACTGAATGGTATTTACGGAAACAGCGTAGCTCGCATGCTACACTGCTTCCGTAACTGCTATTCACTACTATGGGAGTTATGGAAACAGTGTAGCTCAGCGAGCTATACTGTCTTCGTAACTCCCAACCATAAAGTCAGGAAGCGGCCGGGAGTCAGCGATAGCAGACAAAGCTAGAACAGAGTTTAGGGTGCCCGTTCTAGAGATAGGTATGGGTCCCAGAGGTGGGACCCGCATCTATCTGACATTAATGACATAACCTGTGGATATGTCAAAAACGTCCCTCATGGGAAAACCCCTTTTAGTGCTGTGTACCGGAGTACAGATGTTAGGAAACCCCCAGACAAAGGCAAGTGCGCCAAAACGCGCGTCGGCTGGACGTCCATCAACTACTCCAGCACTTTATGGGTCAGTATGGTTACTCTCTCTTCAGCAATTTCCTCCTATACAGACTTTTGTTGAACATGTATCTATACATTCATTTGCACAGTTGTTGGTTTGTACTTGGTCTGTTTGTGTATGCCATACCTCATTCTCTGACTCATGTATACATTGTTGATTACTCTATTGCAGGAGTTTATTTGATGGTGGTCTTTCCGTTAGTGTGTCTGTGGACCTTTTTATATGCTTTATTTTAGTATTTTCAATAAAATTTATATATTTTATATTTGATACATTACAATTGCGTTTTGCATCTTTTTGTTTGTTTTTTGGTCTAGATGTTAGGAAACGTCCATCACTTTAAGGTTGTCATGGCTACTAGCCTAGCTTCTGGGTGGCCCTGGTTTGAGATTCAGAGGCAATCTCATTCCTCTGTCTGCTACCTATCAGGGCCAAGTGTGTAGTATTTGAATCTGTTCAGTCTTCTCATTGTTGCTTGTGATTTTCTTGTGCATGCATGTTCTGATCAAGCTCCTGGTCACACCCTGTATCACCTTGTTTGTTAGGATTCTTTGAACTGGACTTTAGTTTGTCTTTGAATTTACCCTCTGCTCACTTGGACTTTTAGTATCTCCTGGTTTTCAACTCTGTTTGTTGAATACCCCCCTGGCTTGTCTGGTTATTAGTTCTGTTTTGCCTGCAGTTGCACCTCCTGTCCAACACCGTATTCTGTTAAAGCAACCTGGGTTCTATGCAGCAAAATCCAACCTGCTTTGCGGTGGTCTCTGGTGAAGACCGTAGAGTAGCCTTAGACTCTGCTGACGAGAGTGGTGATGGAAATGAGATAGCTGATTTACCTGCACGCTTGATCCAGACAGTCTCCAGCTGTCTTTTGGGAATTGCTTGAATAGCACTTCCATAAACTTGCACTCTGGGGAATTGCTCAAGTAGTAATTACCTGACAACCGAGAAGACAGAAGCGGTGAAAACTGCTTCTGTCTTCTCTCCAGGGTCTTCGTCAGTCTCTGACTGCCAGGCACCAGACATTCGCTGCCAAATCGCTTGGACAGCAAGCTTAAACCCGCGTCGGTTAAATCAGGGAAACAGGCTGGCCACCCCAAGTGCCGGATATGTTTCCACCAATGAGTTGGGTCACTTGAGAACAAAAGTCCCCTTCAAGGATACTAGTAGAGAAAAGGTGCTGTAAACTTTGATCCTGTAACTTCAATAGATTTTATTCCTGCACATAACTATAGCATATTATCTTAAATTATTTTATTGATAAATTTCCTTTATGTCACAATATCATTTTTGTATTTTTGGTCAAAGGGGATGAGTAGGAAGATGTGATCTCTGGTCTATGAAATATGATCATCAACATAACAAAGTAAAGTTTGCAGACGGCTCATAAAGTGATGCATTGTGTGGAAAGATAAATAGCTGTGGAAGGCCGCACTGGCTCACTTGCATATTAAGTTCTGAAAATAGCTTTTGAGGATGCAACAGGATGCACAAATATATTGAACGCTCTCCGGAAAAACAGAAAGAAAATTGCCTGGCAATCCTACAGAGGCCACATACAACGAGAATAGGAGAAACACAATAATTTGCAAGATATTCTCAACATGAATATCAAAATGGCTGAGGTCATGTCATCTCTTAAATCCTTCTATCAAAATTCCTCAAGGACTTGCAGAATTTAAATTTCTTGAAAAACTTCTGAACCTACACATGAATGTCAGAGTAAAACTGAGGAGAGAGCAAGCAGCATAAGAAACAAAATGCCTGGCGATAAAGTATTAATAGTTTATCTATCGTTACATAAAAAACATCCCTAGGCAGCTGTAAATTTGGGGTATTTTTCTTTCCCTTTTCCGGTTTATGCAAATGCACATACTCTTCAGGTTTGCGGAGTGGGTGGGCTCTTCCTGGTGTGAAGTCAGACCTATGTTGTGTGCTCTTCACCAATCAGATGTCACACACCTTCTGCTCCTCCTCCCCATCCCTGAAACACTGAGTAAGAAACTGCAGCTTCATCCCCCTTCTCTCCCTCTACTCTCCATCTTCTATTCAAAGGCATAACTTGAAGCTCCTGGGCCCCAGTACAAAATTTGTAACAGGACCCCTAACTACCACGTGTAGTTAATAGTACTGGTCTCCTTATATAGGAGACCACAACCCAGAGCCTAGATGTGATCACAACCTCTGCAACCCCTTTAGTTAGACCCCTGCTTCTATTTACTCTTCTATACTAAAAGGATTTTTGGGGACTGAGGAGGTTTCTTAACATTTACACCATAGGTAGAATGATAGGTATGCAGCAAATTCATCTTTAACCCCTTCCTGCTCCTGGACGTACTATTAGGTCAGGGCAGCTGTATCGTTCGCGCTCCATGACCTAATAGTACGTCTCGGGAGTAACGGCCGTTTCGGCTGTCCTCCCGACACATACAGGAGCTGTGACAGCTGCTGTCTTGTTCAGCAGCTGTCACAGCTCCTACAGCGGGGACCGATCGCTGTGTCCCCGCTGATTAACCCCTTAAAAGCTGCGTTCTATAGAGATCGCAGCTTTTTAGGGGTTAAGCTGCCATCGCCGGCCTGCTACGCGATAGCGGCCGGCGATGGTGACTATGGCAACCGGACACCAAACAATGGCGTCCGGCTATGCCATAGACGGAAGCCTAGTGGGTCCTGACAACGTCAGGACCCACTATGCTTGCTGTCAGTGAGTAGCTGACAGTTCTAATACACTGCACTACGCATGTAGTGCAGTGTATTAGAATTGCGATCAGGGCCTCCTGCCCTCAAGTCCCCTAGTGGGACAAAGTAATACAGTAAAAAAAAAGTTAAAAAAAGATGTGTAAAAATAAGAAAATAAAAGTTTTAAAAGTATTAGAAGTAAAAATCCCCCTTTTTCCCTTATCAGTCATTTATTATTAATAAAAATATATAAACAAACAAATAAACTATACATAATTGGTATCGCCGCGTCCGTAACGGCCTGAACTACAAAATTATTTCGTAATTTATCCCGCACGGTGAACGCCGTAAAAGAAAATAATAATAAACCGAACCACAATCACAATTGTTTGGTCACTTCACCTCCCAAAAAACGGAATAAAAAGAGATCAAAAAATCGCATGTACTGAAAAATGGTACTGATCGAAACTACAGTTCGTTACGCAAAAAATAAGTCCTCGCACGGCTTTATTGATTGAAAAATAAAAACGTTAGGGCCCTTAGAATAAGGTAACACAAAAAGTGAATGATTGTTTACAAAACGTATTTTATTGTGCAAACGCCATAAGACATAAAAAAAAACTATAAACATCTGGTATCGTCGTAATCGTATCGCCCCGCAGAATAAAGTGAATATGTCATTTATAGCGCACGGTGCACGCAGTAAAAAAAAAAAGAATAAAAAAACAATGGTAGAATTGCTGTTTATTAGTCACCACGCCACCTAAAAATAGAATAAAAACTGATCAAAAAGCCGCATGCACCCCAAGAAAACTACAATGGATTCCTCAATTGGTCTAGTTTCCAAATTGGGGTCACTTTTGGGGGGTTCCCAATGTTTTGGCACCACAAGACCTCTTCAAACCGGACATGGTGCCTAATAAAAAAGAGGCCTCAAAATCCACTAGGTGCTCCTTTGCTTCGGAGGCCGGTGCTTCAGTCCATTACCGCACTAGAGCCACATGTGGGCTATTTCTCAAAACTGCAGAATCTGGGCAATAAGTATTAAGTTGCATTTCTCTGATAAATCCTTTTGTGTTATAAAAAAAATGGTATAAAGAGTATTTTCTGACAAAAAAATATGTAAATTTCACTTTGCTCTAAATTTCTGTGAAACACCTAAAGGGTTCATAAACTTTCTAAATGCTGTTGTGAATACTTTGAGGGGTCTAGTTTCTAAAATGGGGTATTTGATAGGGGTTTCTAATATATGGGCCCCTCAAAGCAACTTCAGAACTGAACTGGAACCTTTGCTTCTTACATTATACTGATAATGAGCCGTGCCCTCCCCGAGATGACCCCAGTTTTGACCGTTTGTATAAACGGAGACCCCTAGACCCCTATTAGACCGTTCCAGTGCCCGGTTTTCCCAAGCATTCACCCCCGAGAAGTGTATTTCTATTGATGAGTCCCTGGTACATTTTAAAGGGAGGGTTCAATTCCGCGAGTACCTGCCGGGTAAGAGGGCAAGGTATGGCGTGAAGATGTATAAGCTGCGAGAGTGCATCCGGGTATACCTACAGGTTTAGGCTATATGAAGGGAAGGCCACCCCCAAACCAGACTGCATCCTGGACTACAATAGGTACATGGGAGGGATGGACTTGTAAGATCAAATCCTGAAGCCCTACAGCGCCATGCGGTGTGGTATAAGAAGCTGGCCGGGCACATCATACAGATGGCATTGTACAATGCGTACGTGCTACGTCGATGTGCAGGCCAGACGGGAACTTTCCTGGAATTTCAAGAGGTGATTATCAAGAACCTAATCTTTAGGGACCAAGAAGGGGGGGCACCCAGTACTTCTGGAAGCGGGGCCACACGCATCGTACCAAGGCGGCAACACTTTCCAGGAGAAGTTCCCCAAACTGGCAAGAAGGGAAAAAGTCAAGAGGTGCAAAGTCTGCTATAAGAGGGCGATAAGGGATTACACAATATATCAATGTGACACGTGTCCCGAATAACCAGAGCTCTGTATGAAAGTCAGTTTTAAAATTTATCATACATCCCTTGGTTTATAATTTACCCCAATTTTACTTACCCTTATGCACTCCGCACAGCTTATCCCCCTCGTCTTTCCCCTCTGAGCCCTGCTTTGTGTCCATGTAGCTGATAACAGCCACATGTAGGGTATTGCCATACCTGGGAGAACCCACATTACAGTTTATGGGGTGTAGGTCTCTGGTCAAAATGCTCACTACACCTCTAGATGAATGCCTTAAGGGTGTAGTTATTAAAACGGGGTCACTTCTTGCGGGTTTCAACTGTACTGGTACCTCAGGTGATTCTGCATACATGACTTCGCACTAGAAAATCCCCAGTAGGCCAAATGGTGGTCCTTTCTTTCTGAGCCCTCCCATGGGCCCAAACGGCAGTTTATCACAACAAATGGGGTATTGCGGCACTCAGAACAAATTGCGCAACAGAATGGGGTATTTTGTGTCTTGTGAAAATAAGAAATTTTCAGCCAAAACTACATATTATTTGAAAAAAATAATTTTGTTTTCATTCCCAGCCCAATTCAAATAAGTTCTGTGAAAAAACTATGGGGTCAAAATGGTCACAACACCCATAAATGAATTCCTTGAGGGGTGTTGTTTCCAAAATGGGGTCATTTGTGGTTGGTTTCTATTGCTTTGATACCTCTGGGGCTCTGCAAATGCGACATGGCACCCGAAAACCAATCCAGCAAAATCTGGACTCCAAATAACACACAGCACTCCTTTCCTTCTGAGCCTTCCCATGGGCCCAAACGGCAGTTTATCACCACAAATGGGGTATTGCCGCACTCAGGAGAAATTGGGCAACAAAATGGAGTATTTTATTTTTTGTGAAGATAAGAATTTTTGAGCTAAAATGACATATTATTGGAAAAAATATATTTTTTTTTAATTCCCAGCCCAATTCAAATAAGTTCTGTGAAGAAACTATGGGGTCTAAATGGTCACATTACCCATAAATGAATTCCTTGAGGGGTGTAGTTTCCAAAATGGGGTCACTTCTGGTGGGTTTCCATTGCTTTGATACCTCTGGGGCTCTGCAAATGCGACATGGCACCTGAAAACCAATCCAGCAAAATCTGCACTCTAAAGAACACACAGCGCTCCTTCCCTTCTGAGGCCTCCCATGGGCCCAAACGGCAGTTTATTGCCACAAATGGGGTATTGCTGCACTCAGGAGAAATTGGGCAACAAAATTGAGTATTTTGTTCCCTGTGAAAATAAGAAATTTTGATAAAAAATTACATCTTATTGGAAAAAATTTCATTTTTTTAATGTCACAGCCCAATTGAAATAGGTGCTGTGAAAAAACTGTGTGGTCAAAATGCTAACAACAACCATAAATGAATTCCTTGAGGGGTGTAGTTTTCAAAATGGGGTCACTTTTGGTGGTTTCCATTGCTTTGATACCTCTGAGGCTCTGCAAATGCGACATGGCACCCGAAAACCAATCCAGCAAAATCTGGACTCCAACAAACATATAGCGCTCCTTTCCTTCTGAGCCCTCCCATGTTCCCAATCGGCAGTTTATCACCACAAATGGGGTATTGCCACACTAAGGACAAATTGGGCAACAAAATGGGGTATTTTGTTCCCTGTGAAAATAAGAAATTTTGATCACAAATGACATTTTATTGGAAAAAATGACATTTTTTTCATTTCACAGCCCAATTCAAATACGTGCTGTGAAAAAACTGTGCGGTCAAAATGGTAACAACAACCATAAATGAATTCCTTGAGGGGTGTAGTTTCCAAAATGGGGTCACTATTGGGGGATTCCTACTTTTTTGGCACCTCAACACTTCTTCAAACCTGGCATGCTGCCTAAAATATATTAGAATAAAAAAGAGGCCTCAAAATGCACTAGGTGCTTCTTTGCTTCTAGGGCTTGTGTTTTAGTCCACGAGCGCAGTAGGGCCACATGTGGGACATTTATAAAAACTGCAGAATCTGGACAATACATATTTAGTAGTATTTCTCTGGTAAAACCTTCTGTGTTACAGAAAAAAAAATGAATAAAATTGAAATTCAGCAAGAAAAATGAAATTTGCAAATTTCACCTCCACTTTGCTTTAATTCCTGTGAAATGCCTGAAGGGTTAAAAAACTTTCTAAATGCTGTTTTGAATACTTTGAGGGGTCTAGTTTTTAAAATGGGGTGTTTTATCAGGGTTTCTAATACATAGGCCCCTCAAAGCCACTTCAGAACTCAAGAGGTACCTTAAAAAAAGGCTTTTGAAATTTTCTTAAAAATATGAGAAATTGCTGTTTATGTTCTAAGCCTTGTAACGTCCAAGAAAAATAAAATAATGTTCAAAAAACGATGCCAATCTAAAGTAGACATATGGGAAATGTGAACTAGTAACTATTTTGGGTGGTATAACCGTCTGTTTTACAAGCAGATGCATTTCAATTCTGAAAAATGCAATTTTTTCAAAATGTTCTCTAAATTTTGCAATTTTTCACCAATAAACACTGAATATATCGACCAAATTTTACCACGAACATGAAGCCCAACGTGTCACGAGAAAACTATCTCAGAATCGCTTGGGTAGGTTTAAGCATTCCGACGTTATTACCACATAAAGTGAAATATGTCATATTTGAAAAATGAGCTCTGAGCCTTAAGGCCAAAACTAGGCTGCGTCCTTAAGGGGCTAAAGAGTTATAATTTAAAAAAAATAGTTTACAAGGATCTGCATTGTCATTAAATATTGCACTTCATATCTTCTATGATGATGATTAGTGGTGTAGTATTTAGTTCTGTACGAATAATACAAAAAAGGATTATTAGATTAGTATTGTGATTTTATCACATTATCATGTAATACATGCTGCAGATGAACTGGATTTTCCAGAGAAATAAAACGATCTATGAGCATAGACCCCACTCCCATGACATCTATATGCCCTACTAGGGCGTATGGAAGGGGGCTGTCCCCATTACACATACCTCCTGCGGAAACATATGTAAGGGAAATAACAGCCACTACAATGTAGAAACCATACTGTAATAGCAAATATAAGGAGTAATGCAGTTAGAGTAAAACATTTTCTTACTAGTTCTTTACTCTACTACTTCATTGACTGTAATATATTTACAGCACTGTGAAAAAGTTTTAGGCAGTTGTGGAAAAAGGCTGCAAATTAAGAATTCTTTCAAAAATAGAAGTATTAATAGTGAACAGAAGAGAAATATATATTAAATCAATATTTGGTGTGACCAGCCTTTGCCTTCAAAACCGCATCAATTCTTCTAGGTACACTTGCACAAAGTCATGGATTTTGTAGGATTATAGTCAGGTGATATGATCATCATTTTTATATCTAGGTTGAAACACAGTCATTAACTGTAACATAAATAGCTGTGTAGGAGGATTAAAACTAGGTAAGGAACAGACAAACTCTGCTACACAGGTGATGTTGTGGAAAACAGTTTCATGTCACAGATGGACCATGGCAAGACTGAGCACAGCAACAAGACACAAGATAAACACACTGCATCAGCAAGGTCTCTACCAGGCAAAGATTTTAAAGAAGACTGGGGTTTCAAGATGTGCTGTTCAAGCTCTTTTGAAGAAGCACAAAGAAACAGGCTACGTTGCGAACCAACGCCAAGGAAACTTAGTGCAGCAGATCAAACACACTTCATACTTCACTTCTAAATCAGAAGATGTCCAGAAGATGCCATCAGCTCAGAACTGGCAGAAACCAGTGGGACCCAGGTACACCCATCGACTGTTTGGAAAAGTCTGAAATGCAGCCCCAAACTTGCAAGGAACCTCCACCATGCTTAACTTCATGGAAGAATTGCGGCCAAAAAAGCCATACCTTAGACGTGGAAACAAGACCAAGTCACTGAAATTACATGAAAACATAGGAACTGGGGTGCAGAAATATGGCAACAGGTTATCTAGAGTGATGAGTCAACATTTATTTAGATGTAACAGAAGTCAGTTGGTTCGCTGAAGGGCTGGAGAGCAGTACAATAATAAGTGTCTGCAGGCAACAGTAAAGCATGGTGGAGGTTCCTTGCAAGTTTGGGGCTGCATTGCAGCAAATGGAGTTGGGGATTTGGTCAGGATTAATGGTGTCCTCAATGCTGAGAAATACAGGCAGATACTTATCCATCATGCAATATAATCAGGGAGGCGTCTGATTGGCTCCAAATTTATTCTGCAGAAGGACAACTCCAAACATACATCCAATGTCATTAAGAACTATCTTCAGCATAAAGAAGAACTAGGGCCCCTAAAAGTGATCATATAGCCCCCACAGAGCCCTGATCTCAACATCATCGAGTCTGTCTGGGATTACACGAACGAGGATTTGAGGAAGCCTACATCCACAGAAGATAGTTGGTGGTTAGTTCTACAAGATGTTTGGAACAAAGTCCCTGCCGAGTTCCTTCAAAAACCGTGTGCAAGTGCACCTAGAAGAATTGATGCTATTTTGAGGACAAAGGGTGGTCACACCAAATATTGATCTGATTTAGATTTCTCTTATGTTTACTCAAGCATTTTTACTTTGTTGCATTTTTCTAAGACTGTCTAAAACTTTTGCACAGTTCTGTACATATTTATAATTTATTTAGTTGCTGGTGGAGTGGGGGGGGGGGGGGTCTATTTTTTTTCAATTGATTGGATGAATAAATGGACTGAAATAAAAATGCATTGTCCAAAATAAAAAAATGTAACAATGAACCAAGGCTAATTATTTCAAGGTCTTTCTGTTTAGATTGCACAAGATTTTATTGGATTTTCTGAGATACAATTTAACAAATGATACAAGACAGATACACGAGAAGCTGCAAGTGTTCATCAACATTACAAGACTATCTGAGTTCTCTCAGGCACAAAGTTCCTGGTGAACAGACTTATTCCATGTAGCAAACGGCATAGACTTCCAGTTGTATTAGATATTGCATACATCATTGTCCCCTGATCTTGTTCTTTTCTCAATCCTATCCAGTTATTTCATTGTCAGCGGGTTATTACAATGTTAAAAGTTTCCTCTGAGAGGGAGATATAAGGATGGAGAAAAGGAAAGGTTCAAGAAATGAGGAAGGCTAAGGGCAGAATATAGGACCTACAGTAGATCTGAATCACCCAAGAGCTACACTGGAATGTGCATTTTCCCAATAGCACCCACTTTTCTCACCTATTAGTTTAGGGTCTTGGTACTCTGTTGGCCCCAGGACTTCAGTGAATATTGGTTGTCCAGTACTTAATTCTCTGGATAGCATTTGGTAGCAACAGTCTAGTATTGGTTAAGCAGGGTCAATACCTACAGAGAGATACAGTGCCAAGGAAAAAGCAGAATTGTAGCCACAAGTTTAGGCGAGGGTAATGGGCTAGTCAGACAGATTATACATCAATATAACTGGCACTAGTAAAAAGTAGCTGGCCTTGAGGAAAGCACAAATAAATCCAGGTTTATAGTCCATTCTTTGAGTCTGAGTATATTTTATGCTACTATTATTTAACAACTACATCTCCTAAATAGAAATTACACTTTATTTTATTATATTTTTTTTATTTTTACTATTTTTTTTTAAATTGCAAAAACCTAGTACGGAAGATAATTGGATAACTTTCAGGGACATAATATCCTTTCCAATTGGCTAGGCAATTGTGTTCCTTCGATATTGTATCCACCTTCATGAAATTGAAGAGGGAGCTCAATTCAATTCTGAAACTGTTCAATTTTATCAGATTATTCCTGGTCGGAAATAGACCATTATTTTACAGCAGTGAAATTCTGCCTCAATTTTAATCTTGTTCTACTACCAAAAGCAATAACATTTTAGAGCCACTTATTCTATTTATTGATAGTATGAAAAGTATCCAGTCCTTGCAATTTGTAATAGTTTATAATTCTATCAAAATAATAGAAGAGAAAAAGAAAAAAAAAGTACATGGTTGCTCTTTGTAAATGTGTTGTCCTTTTCCCTATGGAGACATGTTTTATATATATATATATATATATATATATATATATATATATACACACACTACCGTTCAAAAGTTTAGGGTCACTTAGAAATGTCCTTATTTTTGAAAGAAAAGCACAGTTTTTTTTCAATGAGGATAACATTAAATTAATCAGAAATACACTCTATACATTGTTAATGTGCTAAATGACTATTCTAGCTGCAAACGTCTGGTTTTTAATGCAATATCTACATAGGTGTATAGAAGCCCATTTCCAGCAACCATCACTCCAGTGTTCTAATGGTACATTGTGTTTGCTAACTGTGTTAGAAGGCTAATGGATGATTAGAAAACACTTGAAAACCCTTGTGCAATTATGTTAGCACCGCTGTAAACAGTTTTGCTGTTTAGAGGAGCTATAAAACTGACCTTCCTTTGAGCTAGTTGAGAATCTGGAGCATTACATTTGTGGGTTCGATTAAACTCTCAAAATGGCTCGAAAAAGAGAGCTTTCATGTGAAACTCGACAGTCTATTCTTGTTCTTAGAAATGAAGGCTATTCCATGCGAGAAATTGCCAAGAAACTGAAGATTTCCTACAACGGTGTGTACTACTCCCTTCAGAGGACAGCACAAACAGGCTCTAACCAGGGTAGAAAGAGAAGTGGGAGGCCCCGCTGCACAACTGAGCAACAAATCAAGTACATTAGAGTCTCTAGTTTGAGAAATAGACGCCTCACAGGTCCTCAACTGGCAACTTCATTAAATAGTACCCGCAAAACGCCAGTGTCAACGTCTACAGTGAAGAGGCAACTCCCGGATGCTGACCTTCAGGGCAGAGTGGCAAAGAAAAAGCCATATCTGAGACTGGCTAATAAAAGGAAAAGATTAATATGGGCAAAAGCACACAGACATTGGACAGAGGAAGATTGGAAAAAAGTGTTATGGACAGACGAATCGAAGTTTGAGGTGTTTGGATCACACAGAAGAACATTTGTGAGACGCAGAACAACTGAAAAGATGCTGGAAGCGTGCCTGACGCCATCTGTCAAGCATGGTGGAGGTAATGTGATGGTCTGGGGTTGCTTTGGTGCTGGTAAAGTGGGAGATTTGTACAAGATAAAAGGGATTTTGAATAAGGAAGGCTATCACTCCATTTTGCAACGCCATGCCATACCCTGTGGACAGCGCTTGATTGGAGCCAATTTCATCCTACAACAGGACAATGACCCAAAGCACACCTCCAAATTGTGCAAGAACTATTTAGGGAAGAAGCAGGCAGCTGGTATTCTATCTGTAATGGAGTGGCCAGCGCAGTCACCAGATCTCAACCCCATAGAGCTGTTGTGGGAGCAGCTTGACCGTATGGTACGCAAGAAGTGCCCATCAAGCCAATCCAACTTGTGGGAGGGCCTTCTGGAAGCATGGGGTGAAATTTCTCCCAATTACCTCAGGAAATTAACGGCTAGAATGCCAAAGGTCTGCAATGCTCTAATTGCTGCAAATGGAGCATTCTTATGTATTCTCATTGTACACACAGGACAGATCATCAATATGATCTAATAGGTTATTTGTGAATAATCCCATAAGAAATAGACCCTAGTGGTAAGTGATTGCCCCCAAACTCAAAGCCAAATGTGGTTGTCTTCTGTTGGACCTTTGGGGATCATTATTGTGTCAGAGACTGGGCCAAAAGGAAGATCTACTGGTACTGCGTTGGGCCAATCTGACCTACCCTTAACTGTATTTTTCACCTTTACTTCTAGTAACAGATGGAGTGGAAGGGTAACATGGGCCAAGCTAGGCACTGGGCCCATAACCTTCCTGGCCGTCTTGCAGTGGTTTGGCCCACCTCTTTGGAAGATAATTCACTAGTCAATGGAATCATTGAATATTCGCATGAGCTTCTTTAAAATCCTGACCTCAGACAGTACAGTAATTGTTATGTAAATTGCTCTGGGTGGTGCGGATATCCTGATGTTCTGCATTAAACAAATAGTCTCGAAGAACGTGGATTATCCCAATTACCCACAATGTAAGAATATCCATATACAGTACAGCATCCAAAGTTTGGAAATTATATTTTTATTTTGCAAAAGTGACAACTAAAAGTGTGGCCATAAGGTTGACTTGTCACCTTTGAATTATGGTGATTTTTGTTACTTTGTACTATTTCAATAACTATGTGACAGTTTTACCAGTTACTTTACAAAATATCAGCCTAAGGGCCTGTTCACATCACCGTCGGGTTCCGTTTGGGGTTTCCGTTCATCCATTCTGTCAGAGGAACAGATGAACAGAAAGCCGAATGAAAACTATCGCTTCTGTTTGCACTACCATTGATTTCAATGGTAATGCTTCCATTGCAGTTGACTTCCGTTTGTTTCCGTTCCGTAAAGTGTTCCGTAAAGTTTTCGTTTGTTTGACGGAAACAATAGCGTAGTCGACTAAGCTATTGTTTCCGTGACAAAAATGGAAACTTTACGGAACGGAAACAAACGGAAACCAACTGCACGGAAGCATTACCAGTGAAATCAATGGTAATGAAAAAAGGCAGCTATAATTTCCATTCGGCTTTCCGTTCATCTGTTCCTCTGACAGAATGGATGAACGGAAACCCCAATTGGAACCCGACGGTGATGTGAACAGGCCCTTAAGGCTGGCCATACTTATTAGATAGCTGTTGGCCAAGCACTTATTTAGCCGAAAGCTATTCCAATGGATCCCCCCATACACATGCATGCTCGGCTGTTTCGGAAAAGAGAGCTAGCCGCTGCCAGACATCTCTGAGAATAAAAGGATCGATATGTTAAAATCCAACTTCCCGATCCATTTCTCCCCTGACATCTGCCTTCAGTGGAGAGTTGGAAGGCCCCCATACACATTAGCTGGTTGGCCGATCTTGTCCAAATCAACGTGTATGCCCACCTTTAGCTCTTTCACACTTCGTTTAGTAATAACATTTGGCTCAGGTGCTCCTGGCACAGACACCAAACATATCCATGTGGTTTTCCTACCTCTTAAACTTATGGTATATACACAGGATATACCATAAATGTCTGTAATCAGAACCCCCCTTCAACTTTAGCAGGAATAAAACAACCTCCCAGGCCATCATTTTCCACAACTTCCCTAGGCTAGAAATTCACTCCTTCTAACAGTCCTGTTATTTTGCAGGACCACCTTGATAACCAGACCACAAAAGGGGTGAGTCTTATTCAAATTTGATTACAAAAGGGAGTTTTTGGTTGTTTTGGGGTGTTACTGGGCAGAGCAGAGGCAAAGATTAAAATACCCTTAAATATCTTAACCCTTTCAGGACCAGACTAATTTTCATTTTTATGCTTTTGTTTTTTCCTCCCCGTGTTCAAAAAGTCATAACTTTTTTATTTTTTCATTGGCACAGCCATATGACGGCTTTACCCCTTAACGACCGGTGTATAGACTTTTTACGTTGGCCGTTTGGGGTAGTTGTTCTCCGATCATATTTAACCCCTCAGATGCGGCGCTCAACAGCGAGCGCCGCATCTGAGTGGTTTTAGAGGGAGGGGCTCCCTCTCCCACCCCACTGGCACCCCGCGTGCATCGCCGATGGTTTCTATGGCAGGCTGGGGGCCTAACATGGGCCCCCAGGTCTGCCTTTAGTGATTGCCTGTTAGGCCAGAGGCATGGCCAAACAGACACCTATCAGTTTTAGGCTGGATTTACACGAGCGCGAGCGTGTGCGTTTTGTATGTTTGTAAACAGAAAAGCACGTGGTGCTTTTCTGTTTTGAATCATAGTTTTGACTGCTGTTCCGTGAAAAACGCGCGTCCGACGGAGGTGCCTCCGTGTGTCATGCGTGATTTTCACGCACCCATTGACTTCAACGAGTGCGTGATGCGCGAAAAACGCACAAATATAGGACATGTCGTGAGTTTTACACAGCGGACTCACGCTGCGCAAAAATCACGAACTGTCTGCACGGCTCCATAGACTAACATAGGTCGGTGCGAGGCGCGTGAAAATCACGCGCGTTGCACGGACATATTACACATCGTGTAAATCCGCCCTTACACTGACAAGCAATAATACACTGCAATACAGAAGTATTGCAGTGTATTATAATAGTGATCAAAAGATTGCACAGTAAAGTCCCCTAGTGGGACTAAAAAAAAGTTACAAAAAGTTAAATAAAGTTTAAAAAAATAAAATAAAAGTCCCAAGTAAATAAAAAAATTAAATTCTCCTTACAAAATACTTTATTATGAAAAGAAGTAAAAAGTTACTTATATTTGTTATCGCCGCGTCCATAACTACCCCACCTATAAAACAATGACATTTAACCCGCACGGTGAACGCCCTAAAATTAAATAAAAAATAATGCAGGAATTGCTGTTTTCTGTTCATCCTACCTTCAAAAAAATTTGATAAAAAAGTTGCATGTACTCCAAAATGGTACCAATAAAAACTACAAGTCATCCTGCAAAAAAGAAGCCCTTATACAGCTGCATCTGTCGAAAAATAAAAAAGTTATGGCTCTTGAAATATGGAGACACAAAAACAAATAATTATGAAAAAAATGTTTTTACTGTGTAAAAGTAGGAAAACACAAAAGACCTATATATATTTGGTATATATATTTTGGTAACGACCCACTGAATAAAGTCATTATGTTATTTATACCACACGGTAAACGGCGTAAAATTAAGACCCAGTACCCCACTAAAAAAGTTAAGAAAAAGTCGCAAATTCAAGGACTGCCTGCACGGCCCCATAGACTAACATAGGTCCGTGCGACGCGCGTGAAAAGCACGCGCGTTGCACGGACATATTACACGTTGTATTTTAGGAAGTTTATTTAATTTTTAGATAGAGTATTACTCCAAAAATGTTGTGTCCCTGGAAAACCCCTTTATAATAATTACAATCAAAGTATGTATGGAAATCGGTTGTGAAAATGCAAATTCCCCTGGAGTAGATGCTTCTTGGTCTTTGTACATCTACCATTTAATTCATAATCTTGCACTTATCTTTCTAAGGCAGTACAGCTGGTACTTCCGCTAGGGGCCTGGCTGCAAAAATGGGGCCCGCCATGGTAGTTAGTTTCGTTAAGGGAACAGACCCTATTATATTGCAGGGCCCGTTCGCTTCTTCAAATCAACTCCCGCGGGGCGCATGCGCGCAGCTGAACATGGCGGACGCATTCTAGCCAGGCTCCGCACCTCGTGAAGGCAACCCAGCATATGTATCGCTAACAGCAGACATCGGGACCCGTAAGAGACAGGAGAAGTACCTTAGATGCTCGGGCATCCATCTATGGCCAGAGGGAGCGGCAGACGGGGTAAGCAAGCCCAGGCTCAGAGGTCCGTGGCAGACATGCTGATGGCGGCGCCGAACATGGCGGAGCAGGGCCTGCAGCAACAGCAGGAGACACAGACACAGCCCGGCACATCGGCACTGTCGCAGGATTATCCTGTGCTCCTGAGGGAGCACGGCAGTGAATCACCATCGCAGGCACCGGAGGATTCGCAGGCAGAGGGCCTGATCCCGGACCTGGGAATACCGCAGCCAGCGCCCATTCACGTGGCACAGCACTCGCTCATGCCGCTGGTCATTACTTCCGGACTGTCAGAGGACGCCATTTTTTCTTGCATATCAAGAGCCATGCAAGCTCAGATGGGGGAAATCAGCTCCAGGATTGCCGCTGTACATCAAGATCTGCATAAAGTGGGGGCTCATATGCAGGCCATAGAAACCAAAATGACCCCCATCACGACAAGAGTTAATCAGAATACCAGATTTATGGAAGACCTGCAGGGGCAATTGGATGAGGCGAACACCAGAATTGAGGACCTGGAAAACAGATCCCGACGCTATAACTTCAGGATCAGAGGGGTCCCGGAATCTCAAACGAATGTACCGGCGGTGGTTCGTATACTACTTACTACCTTGATACCCGATATATCGGAATCTCATATGGAAATTTACCGTGCCCACAGAGCATTGACGGCCATGAGGCGGGATGGACTTCCTAGAGATATAATAGTGAAACTTCACTATTATTCGGTTAAGGAGAAAGTGATGGAAAGAGCTCGGAAGCTTCCGGTGATCACCATTTGTAACACCGCGATACAGATATTTGCGAACCTGGCTCCCCAAACAATTCAAAAAAGGCGGATACTTCGCCCTATTCTGCAGACCCTCAAACACCATGCTATTACATACCGTTGGGCGTTCCCATTTCGTCTCCTTTTCATGCGCAATTACAGGCAATATGGCTTCTCTACGCTACAGGAAGGGGAAGATCTTCTGAGGGACTTAAATATTCTACCGTCCCAGGATAAGTCCAGCTCTTCCCGACTCCCTATACAGGAACCTCCGTTGTCACCACTTTGGCGCACACAGGGAGGCCGTCCAGTTGCGCCTCGGGAAAAGAGGGTATACTCTCGTCGTCAACAATCGAATCCTCCATGACAGGTGGCGGGCCGAAAATAGATGCATTCATTTTTCTTCCTTATTCTTCATATCGGACTATGATGTCTTCAAACAACACTAATGTTGAGTTTAAGCCTGATACTTCATAGTTGCAACCCGTTGCAGTTCTTAGGGGACTGGGAGCCTCGGTTCCATACGTTGGGTTCGTTCTGGGGATTTCTGATTCCCACTTATATTATTGGAAGCTTGTTTATAGGCTGGCCCGAACAAGGCGAGGAAGGATCTTGATGTACCGAGGTCGCAGTGAGTTGGTATTCCGGCCATAGATATGTTCGGTTAAAGATGTGAAGTTTGCTTTACTTTATTATTAACATATGAATGCATATTATCACCATGTGTTTCCCTATCTCCCTTGTTATTGCTCTCACTTGGCCCTGGTTGGGGGGTGGGATGAGGGGTATGGGGGGGGGGACATATTAGAGACACAGGGGGGGTGGTATGGGAAATATCTTCCACCCAGTACGCTCAGGGATGATATATGTTATGGGGTTGAATGTCTATGTACGTATTTATGGCTATGCTTTGCCTTCACGACGGTCTGCTGCCCCCATTTTGCAGTCTTTTCTTGACTGCCTAGTCGGTAGACTATGTTCAGTATTACTGATATTTTGTGTCTGTCCTATTTTTGTTCTGTTTCCTACTCCCTTTCCTTTCCCCTCTTTCTTATTTTTGACCTTTGTCTCTATGGCTGGCTCCCAATCAGCACATGGTTATACCTCCTGCTCTATGATGGCGGTCCCGGAATCTACTAAGACCTACAGTTTACTCACACATAATGTGCAGGGTCTTAATTCCCAGATCAAGCGTCTAAAAGCTTTTTTATACTATAAATCTACTCACGTTGATATACTATTCTTACAGGAAACGCATTTCTCTACCTCCTCTGCTCCATCGTATTTTCATAGACACTACTCACAAAATTTTTTGGCTAGTGCCTCTACTAAGCACAGGGGAGTGGGCATATGGCTGGCTCGGTCTGCCCCGTTTACATCTCACAAAACGATCTCTGACCCGGATGGCAGGTACATCTTGGTCACAGGTCTGTTGCACGAATCTCCGATAACTTTTATTAACTACTATGCCCCGAACTCCAATCAACTGGCATTCTTCCAGGGCATGTTGCGCAAGCTTCGAGCATCGATAGAGGGCCCGATAATTATGGGGGGGGGGGATTCTAATATCGCCTTGGACGCGTCCATGGATAAATCCCATTCATCCAGGGTGCGATTTATTCCTCCTACGTCAACTAGCATACAAGTAGCACGTTTTTTTAATTTCGGTGGATGTCATAGATGTCTGGCGGGATTTTAATCCCACAGCAAAGGATTATACTTATTTCTCCTCAGCCCATAATATTCACACCTGCATTGATCATTTTCTGCTTTCTACTAATTTGCACCCTAAGGTCACGGACGCTAGGATTCTGGCTACCCCCTGGTCTGATCATGACCCGATAGTGGTTAGGCTGTCAGATTTATGTGGGAGACCTCCCATCTCATCTTGGAGATTGAATGAGTCACTACTATCGGATCAGGAGATAGTCAAAGAAATCCAAAGGGAATTGGACACATACTTCCTACTTAATAAGGCACCGGACACCTCGATCATGTCCAACTGGGCGGCTCACAAAGCAGTGATTAGGGGAAAGTTCATTCAGATAGCCTCACGTAATAAGAAACGGTCGAACGAGGTACTTGCATTAAAGGAAAGTAAGTTTGCGGACCTGTCCGAGCAATTTTAAAAAAAAACATCGGCAGCTATCAGAGCGAAACTGGCGGAAGCTAGAACAGAATTTAATTTATGTCTGACGAGCTGGGCGGAAAAAAGTCTGCGATGGTCACAACATAAGTTTTTTTCACAGGGGGACAAACCGGGGACATTACTTTCCAGATGCCTTACGCCCCGATTTAACACCTCAACACCGCCGAAATTGCCCTTGGCGGATGGATCTCTATCACAGAATCCTACAAAGGTTTTAAAGGCCTTTAATGATTTTTATTCAGCATTGTACTCGGCACCACCTCAGTTTGATAAAAATAAGTCTAAGGTCTTGCTGGAAACAGCTATCCCTACTAAACTTTCCCAAGGGGATAGAGAGGTATTGGATGCTGAATTTAGTTTGGAAGAGGTATTGGATGTTATTAAAAATCTGAAGGCTCACAAAGCCTTGGGACCAGATGGGTTTTCTTCAGGTTATTATAAACACTTTAGAGAGGTCTTGGCCCCGCACATGGTTGAACTATTCAATACCTATCGGTAAGGTAATAGTTTGCCTCCTTTCTCAAATTTAGCTTACATACATCTCATTTCCAAACCTCATAAGGATCATACAGATCAGGCCAATTACCGCCCGATATCCCTACTCGATGTGGATCTTAAGATTATGACAAAAATCCTGGCAGTTAGATTGAATTTGTTCCTCCCTACATATATACATAAGGACCAAGCAGGGTTTATACCCTTCCGCCAGGCGGAGGACCAGACGAGAAGGGCTGTGATTATTATCTCAGCAGTTCGCTCGGGGTGGGATGGTACTTCTGGACGTCAAAGTATGTTATTAAGCCTTGACCTTCAGAAAGCCTTTGACTTGTTATCCTGGGAATACTTGTTTTATGTCCTTGGAAGGATGGGCTTTGGTTCCAGCTTTTTGTCTATTCTTAAGATCTTATATTGTCTTCCTACAGCAAAAATAAATTCTAGGGGATTTATGTCGGGAGCCTTTCCAATATGCAGAGGAACGCGTCAGGGGTGCCCGCTATCGCCCTCCCTGTTTGCGCTGGCTATTGAGCCATTGGCCAATCTCATACGAAATTCTCCCGACATTAGGGGAGTGAAGGTGGGGGGAGTAGAACATAAATGTGCATTGTTTGCGGATGACATTCTGCTTTTTCTGTCGACACCTCTTACATCCTTGCCGAATCTCTTTCATATCCTTGATCAGTTTGGCAAGCTGTCTGGACTTAAAGTCAATCATGCCAAGTCGGTGGCAATGAATCTTACATTACCGGATAGGGTAGTAAAGCTCCTAAAACTTAACTTTGATTTTAATTGGGATGCTCGTAGATTGACGTATTTAGGCATCAAACTGACACCCACTATAGAGTCCCTCTACAAGGACAACTTCCCTCCACTTTTTAAACAAATAGCTGCAGATCTCACTAGATGGTCTCCTCTTAATCTCTCATGGTTTGGTCGCATTGCCTCCATCAAAATGACGATTTTGCCCAGATTGCTGTATTATTTTCGCACACGCTCCCTATCGTGGTCCCTCAGAAGTCGCTTAGAAAAATCCAAGGGCTCATTATGTCGTTTATTTGGGGTTCTAAAAACCCGAGAATACAGAGACAAACTTTATTCACTCCTAAAATTGCAGGGGGGGCTGGGGGTTCCCAATATCCAACATTACTACCATGCAGCACATCTGGCAAAGTTTACAGATATTTATGTGAGACCATACTGCTGTCAATGGACACAAATTGAAACGACCGTATGTGCTCGTTTCCCGATGGAAATGCTATTGTGGATGGAGTCCTCGGACAGGCCTCCGGTTCTCTCCCCTGTGCTTTCTCAGATGTTACAGCTGTGGGATACGCTTCAAAAGAAATTCCATATTAAATCACCCCATAACCCGCTTATGGCTATCACGGGTAACTCTGTCTTTCCTCCGGGTCTGCGTAGTATGGAATTTCGTTGGTGGCTTAATAAGGGGTTTTACAGGATCAAGGACTTTTTTTTTATAGGGGGGGACATTAGAACTTTGGGTTACTTTCAGTACTCACGCTCGATGCCCCCATTGGAGCATTTTAGATATATGCAGATACACCATTTCTTGTTGGACTGGAAATCCAAGCAGGGAGACAACAGTACATTGACTACTTTTGAAAGACTGTGCTGGCTCTCTGGCCTACGACGTAAAATATTCACGATATATTCCGATCTGGTCACTCCGGAGGGTAAACTCCCTTACATGACCCGGTGGGAGCACGATTTAGGTACGGTGGTGGAATTGGAGCAGTGGAGGGAGATGGCGTGTTTGACCTCGAAATTATCTATTAACACATCCTTGCTTGAAGCGGGTTATAAGGTATTAATGAGATGGTATATGGTCCCCACTCGTATAGCTCGATTTAATACATCTGTGGATTTGCACTGCTTTAGGCAGTGTGGTGCGGAGGGCACGCTAATGCATATTCTACGGGAATGTCCAGTAGTTGCTGCTTTTTGGAACCAGGTATACCAGCTTATTAACACAGTGATCCAAGTCAAACCCCCCAATGATCTAATTACGGCACTGCTGTGTGGTCCTATCCCGGAGGTTCGGGCCCCCACACATAAATTTGTCCGATATGTGTTCCTGGCAGCTAAAATAACTATTGCTAGGGCTTGGCGATCATCTACGTTGTCTATGGATATGTTGATCGCTAAGATCTCATGGATAATGGTCAATGACCGCCTAACACATCTTCTGGCTGGTACATTAGACAAATTTGATGCCATTTGGGACCCATGGAGGAATCACACACTTTCGTGAATACATAGAGATGGTTACGATACCCTTCTACCCCACACCTTTCCTCCCCCCCTCCCCATCCTTCTTTTGGTTATTGCGTGTTTTTTCTTTTCTTTTCTCTCTCCCATAGAGGCCACGTCATGGTACTCTATAAAGCAATGTGATGTCAAGGGTGGTTACCTATGTTAGCAATGAATACATTTATATGCTCTATATTTTGCAAGAGTTTTGACGTCATGACAGACATGTAATGTGAGTTTCACTGCAGGCCATGTTGGTCTAATACTCTGTTCGATTGTATTATTGATATGCAAAAGCTGAGACTCTGCAATTCTGTGTTATTACTATTTTACAAAACTGTTTAATAAAAAACAATAAATATTGAAAATACAAATCAACTCCCGCTGGACAGGGTGAGGACCTTGTGAAGCAGGACCCTAGCATCAGGATCGTGAGGCGCCGAAAGTGGGGCAAGAGACCAAGGAAGGATAAGTACATAGGGGTCTGGTCTGGGGTCTGAATTAGTCTGAGGATCTGATTGAGGCTATAAATTAATTTAGGGGTCTGGTGTTTTAATAAATCTGGTGGTCTGATTGGGGGGTGTAAATTTATTTAGGGGTCTGGTTTGAAGTCTGAAGTAATCTGGGGGTCTGATTGGGGGTGTTAATTTAGGGTTCTGTTTGGGGGTCTTAAATTATTTAGGGGTCTGGTTTGGAGTCTAAATTAATTTAGGGGTCTGGTCAGGGGTCTGAATTTATTTAAAGAGGCCCTGTCACCACATTATAAGTGGCCTATATTGTACATGATGTAATCGGCGCTGTAATGTAGATTACAGAAGTTTTTTATTTCGAAAAACGATCATTTTTGACGGAGTTATGACCTATTTTAGCTTTATGCTAATGAGTTTCTTAATGGTTTTACTTTTTTACCAAGTGGGCGTTGTGGAGAGAAGTGTATGACGCTGACCAATCAGTGTCATACACTTCTCCCCATTCATTTACACAGCACATAGCAATATAGCTATATCGCTATGTGCAGCCACATAAACACACTATAACGTTACTGCAGTGTCCTGACAGTGAATATACATTACCTCCAGCCAGGACGCGATGTCTATTCAGAAACCTGACACTTCGCTAACACAATCCCGACACTACAGCACAGCAAGCGTAATCTCGTTTGAAATTACCGTTTACAGCGTAATCTCGCGAGATTACGCTTGCTGTGCTGTAGTGTCGGGATTGTGTTAGCGAAGTGTCAGGTTTCTGAATAGACATCGTGTCCTGGCTGGAGGTAATGTATATTCACTGTGAATATAGTGTATGACACGGATTGGTCAATGATTGGTCAGCGTCATACACTCCTCTGTACAACGCCCACTTGGCCAAAAAGTAAAACACGCCCAGTTGTTCATTAAGAAACTCATTAGCATAAAGCTAATATAGGTCATAACTCCGTCAAAAATGATCATTTTTCTAAATAAAAAACACTGCTGTAATCTACATTACAGCGCCAATCATATTATGTACAGGATAGGGCACTTATAACGTGGTGACAGAGACTCTTTAAGTTTCTGATTTGGCTTTTGAATTAATTTAGGAATCTGGCTGGTGGTCTTAATTAATTTAGGGGTCTGGTCAGGGTCTGAATTATCTTTGACATCTGGTCTAGTGTCCACACAGGTGACTTGTGTGTGACATGTGAGGAGAAGGTGGACACTTTGTCTAGGCATGCCACGGCTGTGGAAAAGCTGCAGGATCCAGAAGCAGCAGCAAGCACTGCAACTTGGTGAGCGACTCTGCTGTATAAAAGCAGCAGTTTCAGTAAAATGATTTCTTTTTATGTCCGTCTCCCCCCCCCCCCCCCGCACACCTACTATATTCCTGTTGGCCTCCCACAGAGCCCCTGCCCACCTCTCTACATGAGATAGCACTTGAGATAGTTATAAGAAGAAGAAAAGATTCAGAATGTCGACTTTACATATTGGGGAATTTCTGAGATGCCGGTGCTTGTTTTCCTCTTTTTATACTATTCTTCTATATTGGCTGGAAAGAAGCGAGGTTCTTGGCCATTTATATCCATATAATGTCTGTGAAGAGATAGGAAATATCATGTTAGCAGAGCGGTAATGCTCATCATCTTATCACAGTGGGACCTCTATTAACAGCGCAGACAAAGCCATCCTACAGTCTATAATAATCCTGTAAAAAGCTTTCAAATGACTTTTAATACCCTTCTCCCCTTAAGGTTCAGCACATTGAGCAGAAAGCTTCCTGTGGATTATTTCACTTTTCCTCTTATATTTGACATTCGACAAGCATTGAAGGAACAACTTTCCAAAAAGTAGCACATTGCATCCCGTTAAAACACTACTTACCATGTCATGTTCAGATTCTATGTTTTCATTTGCACATATAGTTATAAATGCATCTAACAAGATCACTACAACTTTCAATTTGGGCTATTGCTAGTGGAATTAGCGCTAGAGGCCAGCAGATGTCAAGCTAAACCTATGAACTGGAATTTTTTAGCATATAGTAGTAGGCATGCTGGCCTTAGAAATTATATTATTGTCAATCTGATGTTTTTGGGGCTCAGCACAACAGTTTAAAGTTAGAACAAACAAAATAATTCGGCAGGTTGTATTTTTACCTGTCCGATTCCTTGTTTTTCCTGAGATAAGCAGCATCAGAAGTTTATGGCAGCCACTTATCTCCATCCCGCTAAAGAAATAAGATGTCATTTTTACTCAGCTGAATGGGAATGTAATAAAGGATGGGATAAGATAGCTGTACGGAAGCTATTTTATATTTGTGGCCAGCTTCACGTGAATGTCCACTTTTAATACCATTATATTTTTAGATCCAGAATTCTGGGCTGATTAATTTTCCATTATATCTTTATAGGCCATTATTATGTTACAGAGCTCCAAATGTTCCCTTCTCTTCACACAGCTGTAAAGTTCAAAGATAAATTTCTGGTTGCCTGAAGCCACCAGTAGGGGGTGCTCCATTCAAACTTCTTGTCATCGCAGTTTATGGGTGTAGAGGAACAGGGGGCCTTAAAACACAATTATAGTGACCATGGGGATTGCAGTGATTAAACATTTATCATTCCTATGAATAAGTGATAAATGTGTTTGGTGGTCAAATCCCTTTAATATAAATTTCACTGTATTAATGAAGATTATCACCTCTCAACAAACTCTACATTTCAACACTGACTGATCTGGACAACCTGTTCTTGTTAGAAGGGCTGCCCAATGAAAAGACCGATCACAAGGGATCTCCAGTGATTAGCTGTAATCTGTGGGAGAACCTGACAAAGAGTGTTCAATTTCTCAGCAGCGCCACCACAGGGGAAATTAAGAATTACATAGTTCTCATTAAGATCAATGGACTACCCATGTAGGATAGATGTGCTGGGTCCTCCACAGAAAGAGACAATTTATAGCCACTCTCTGCTCAGGGTAATAGATGAGGATCCTAAACTTGAGAGCCCTATTTATTAACTCAGAATTCCCTAGTGAGGCCTTGGAAAATGGGTTTTCTAAACTAAATAACTAATTTAAAGGGGTGTTCTGGGACTAAAACTTTGAGAGCCTATCCATAGCACCCCTCAGTCTGACCCATGGGACCTATATCAATAACTAAAACAATGTGGAGACTGGGGCAGTAGCAGGACAGTCGCACATACGGACAAACTGCTGTACTTAGATAACTATTTGGAGATGCCGTAGTTATTCAGCAAGTGCCAAGTCCCCTTCATTCTAATGATAGGCAGGGGTCCTGGGAATCGAACCCCCATCAATCAAATATTAGGTCGTTAAGTATGGGCCATCAGTCATGGGCAAAACTATAGCCAGAGCAGCCATAGCAGCAGCTATGGGGCCCACTCATGTGCAGGAACATTGTTTGTTTCCTGTCCATAGGTGGTAAGGGCCAATCTCATTTTGCTATGGGGCCCAAATCTAGTTACGCCCCTGCCATCAGTATATTGATCAAGGAAAATCCTATTAAGCAAAAATGGCAATTAAATTCTCCTAATGAGACTTAAATGAATTGAACATCCAAGAAGAATGCGAAAGGAACCTATTGTTCATCAATGAAATATGGAAAACTCAGAACGATGGGGCAATGAGGCATTTGTCAGTAATGTACGACTATGTTGAGATAAGACGTGACACACAATTCTTCATCACACACATTTTATCACGTTCTCCCTTGGCTTTCTCCTTCAGATAATTACTCTTGGCAAACATTGAGTCCTTAGCCTAGAATTCTTTAATGAATGCTAAGGCTTTTATTGGACTGTCATGACTTCTTTCATTCTTGTTCGGAGTTGTAGAAGTTGGACAAATATTCGGCTCAGCTCTGTCGCACTATAATATGACGGAAGAGGAGAAAAATGAATGGCGGAAGAAAAGATAATGGAATTTTAATAGCTACACTTAACAGAATCCGGAGCATGAAATTCTGCTTCCAAATTTTCATTATTTACTTCTCATTTCAGATCAGTTATCAGAAGTTAACAATTACCAAGTCCCTGAGCACATCGAGTGTTGTCTTCCACCCATTATGTGGAGTTTAAGATAAATAATTACCCCGCTATCTGTTTCTGAGTCATTTATAAATCCCTTGGTCCAAACTCCTTGAGATCCCCAACTAGACACGAGCCATTAATTTCTTTATTGCCATCTTGTGAACCTGTTAAGGTTTCCACCACAATGATTCTTTGATTAGTTGTATGACCAGCTGCGTGACTTTCGTAGAATATTTCCTTCTCCAAAGACTTTGAAGACAATTCCTCTATAACATCTTGTTAAAATTAATTGTTTCCATGGGAGATGGCGTTTGACTTTATTAAATCACTTCTTTACAGCAGATTCCACCTGTGAATTAGCTAGCAATGAATCACTTAGGCCAGTTTCAGATGGCAATAACGTGGCTACTTTTAAATGGCCACACGTGGCCACAATACCTGGACTTCACGCGGTCTATAGTGGTCTATAAAAATAAAAATCTGAGTACAGATAATGTAGTAGAAACACACTGAAAATATATACACATACAGATACATATATATATAGGCACTTAGACTCACAAATACACACACACATAGACACACATACATACATACATACATACATACATACATACTGGAACTTATACACACACAAACACAGAGATACACAGACAAAAAGAGGCACAAACAACAGACAGACTGAGCACTCACATCTCCTTCCTCACAGGCTTCTTGCAGGTCGGGCTGTGGGGGAAGCTATCTGTGCCTCAGACACCACGTCCTTGTCAAATATATATATATATATATATATATATATATATATATATATATATATATATATATATATATTTATTTAGCTTAATTGTAGAACTTTATTGTCTTCTTAATGGCAGACTATGAAACTGTAAAGGCAAACAGACCCATATATCTGGCCAGAGATTCGGCGGTACCATTTCACCCAGTCCAGCTGAAAGTAAACACTGACTGCGGTGTGTATACAGCTTTAGAGTTTTTTCACCATTAACATTTATGGAATATTTTCAGGATATCCAAGAAATATCTGATAGGTGCGTGTCCCTGGGACGCCCAACTATCAGGGGAATATCAATCCCTGAACCCAACTACACCAGGTGCATAAATACAAAAATGGTCATAACTTGGCCAAAAATGCTCGTTTTTTAAAAATAAAAACGTTACTGTAATCTACATTGCAGCGCCGATCTGCTGCAATAGCAGATAGGGGTTGCAAAATCTGGTGACAGAGCCTCTTTAAAGACTATGGCAGTCGTGAAATCCGCAGACTGTGAAAAGCTCTTTTACTATTTCAGCACCATGGAGAGCTCGTGACTTTTTATAGCACATGTTATTTTGCGCATTTGGATGTACTTGCACGTCTAAATGTATACCAGGTTGTGGCATTTGGAGATGAATTTATATCAAAATGCTCTTGCGGGCAGCACTGCGCTACCCAGAGGTTTACCGTCGCTGTCAATGACAGCAGCGCTCCTGATGTAGCATCTGGCAGCAGAGAAAGCTCCGATCCCAGCTGTTTAATTTCATAGATCCCATGATCAATAGCGATTGCGGCACGCAAAGAGTTTGATAGAGAGAGGGGGCTCCCCTGTCAGCCCCTCGGTGTCCCTGCTATGCAATCGCTGCTTGCCGGTGGGTTAACATGGCAGCTGGGGCTTGACAAATGCCCCCAGGGTCTGCCATAGGTTTATGATTATAAGGTTTATGCTTCTGCCCCACAGGAGATTTCTATCCTCCCTGAACTCGCCTTAGGACACCTGCATAACAGTTTGAAAGCATTATGAATGAGATCAAGAGATTGCAGCTTAAACTATTTTTTTTTAATAAAGTCTTATAGAAAAAATGTCCAAAGATAAAAAAAGTTAAATAACAAAGAAATTACTTTACTAGGTAAAAATAACACACCATAAAAAAAAATTCAATTTTAATATTGCCCTAATAGTAACACCCTGGGGAACATTTTGTTGATACCGCATTGCGAATGGCGTAAAACAATAATTCTACCATTCTATTATATTTCAAGATTAAACTGTGACATTATAAGAATTTAGTACAATGCAGTAGATGGAATTGGAAAGTCACATATATTAAGTACAAACTTGCTGGAACTAAACTTTTCATTCCGCCTTAGTTGACGTACAAGCCATAGCACATAAATCGCATCACCTCTGTATCATATCAGCACTTGAGAATGAAATGACTGTTTTCTGTTTACTGTCATGGAGTAATAAGCTTTTCTGTCAGTACAGTGAAAATTGGGCAAAAATAAAAATAAAATACATACAGGTGTTTCAGTAGTAGGTTCTACTAATAGCCAACATACAGTACACATACATAATACCGCCATACTGTACAAATAATCCTGCTATATAGTACACACATAAAATGCACATATAAAGACAGCCAGAGTGCCCGCGAATACCTCCATTAACGGGGTTATCCAGGGCTTAAATATTATGTAGAATGTTTGATCAATGGGGGTCCGACTCCACAAGTCCTTCACCGTTCAGCAATGAAGGTGTAATGGATCATCGCAGCAACTTTATTCTGCTGATTGACGGGGTCACCGTGTTCTGCAAAGAGTCAGGAGTGAAGGGGTAATAAATTAACCCTGTAACCCCCGTCTTGTGTGCATCTCTGATCAGGACATATGGGAGAATCTGATATTTTATTGTACAAGCAGTGGTAGAAGTCTTTCCCCGATCCTGCTTTCCCTTGACGTTTTTGATTGTCGGCCAAGCTTTATCTAATGTGTATGGGCACCTGTAGTGTTTTTGAGATAATTGCAACAATGACAAATAAACTTCTTATAAGCATCACAACCTTACAATTAAAGGGGTATTGCCAACTAAGACATTAATGGCATATCCAGAGAATGTGTGAGAGGGGGCAGCATGTGTCAGGGAGGGCCACTAGCAGTTTTTGTGAGATAGTAGACTATGGGGAGCAGTTTGTGTGAGTGAAGGGACATGGGAGGAAGTCTGTGTGAGTGGGGGGACATTGGGAGCAGTCTGTGTGAGAGAAGGGCCCACGGGAAGCAATCTGTGTAAGAGGGTGGACCATAGGGAGCAGTCTTTGTGACGGTTGGCCATAGGGAGCAGTCTGTGTGAGGAAGATCATGGTGTGTAGTCTGTGTGAGAGGGTAGTCTGTCCATTCTAGTGTCAACCTTCCTGCTACAGGGATAACGCAGGAGCCTGGAATGGTCAGTAACCCACTAGATACCACAACCCTTTCTCTGCCCTAGACCACCAAGGATACTGACATTAACCTCTCCACCCTAGACCACCAATAATGCAGACATTAATTCCTTCTCTACCCTAGACCTTAGGGATGTTTCCATAAACCCATTGTAACGCCCACAGCCGCGGACCGTCGTTGTTACCTGCCCCCTGACGGCCGTGGCCATGGACGAGTGAGTGCTGGGCGGCATCTCCCTCCTGAAAGACGCTGGCACTCACTTCCACATCGCTGCACTGGCTCCTGTAGGGTGCGCGCGCACGTGTGCGCTCACCTTCGGCCTTAAAGGGCCAGTGCACACACATGAGTAAGATCTTTAACTAGCCCATGATCACCCTGCACTATCAAAAGGGCTCTGCCCTTTCACTCATTGCCTGAGCGTTGTTGTGTTTACCCATGTTAGTCTTAGCAAATGGTCCCTTAGTGCTATTCTGTTTCTGTTGCTCCCGTGCCCTGCTACCTGTATCCCGTGCTATATCTATTGCTGTGCCTTTACCTGTTGGAGTCGTGTTGTGCCACCGGTCACGCCTGCTGATATACACCACGTCTGCTGTCTACAAATTCATCTGTGCTGAGCCTCCATTACCGTCTGGACTATTTAAGGTACTATTGTACTAGGACTGTTGTTTGGCCAGCTGCTACTCCACTACGGCGGTGCGGCCTAGTGGGTCCACATACCCACAGATCGTGACACCCATTATCTGCCCTACCTAATTCTGTCAGATTAATTTGCAGCTGTTTTGGATTGCCCAATTTAGAAAGAACAGTGCCCAGGTCCCTAACTGCCCCCTCATTAGCTACAAAGGTTTAGAGGGAACATACCAAGGGGCAGCCACTTATGTCAGGCACTTTATTATGTGACGTATGTGGCTGGCACTTACGTAAGAGAATTTGGTGGGCACTTCTGGGGTCAGGGCCGCCATCAGGAATTTCAGGGCCCCCTACAGCTAAATTTTCTGGGCCCCCCTACCGTGGCACCGCCTGTTAACGGTACTCCGTCCAGCACTATATCATGGTACCCAGGGCCGCCATCAGGGGGGGTATTATGGGTACTGATGTGAGAGGCCCGGCCAAACCTAATTGAAAGGGGGGCCCGGCAACTGCCGCGACTTGCCTTTGGTAGAAAAAAAAACAGGCCCCTGCAATGGGGCTTGTTTTTTTCACCAAAAGAATGTCGTGAGCTGCGGGCCCCCCTTTCAATTAGGTTTGGCCGGGCCTTTCACATCAGTACCCATAATACCCCCCCTGATGGCGGCCCTGGGTGGCATGGGGGTCGTCATGGGGGCCGTCAAACCCTGCCGCCAGTGCGACCGATCGCGCGCACCCGCAAACTCCCGCGCATGCGCACCCGCGACCGCCTGGAACCGCGCACCGAATTTTGAGGCAGATTTTGACCTGCCCACACTATCTTGCCGCGTTTTTTGCCCGCGGCGATTGAGGACAGCAGACAAAAAACGCAGGGAAAAATGCATTTTCTGCCTCCCATTGATTTCGATGGCAGGTCAGAGGCGGAACCGCGGCAAGAAAGGACGTGCTGCTTTTTCTTTTTTCCGCGACTGGCTCCCATTGATTTCAGATTACATCAATGGGAGGCGGTTTTGGAAGTTGTTTGGTGCTGATTCTGACGCAGTGTCCGAGTCAATATCAAGGCCCAAAAACTTTGTGAACTGGGCCTTATTGTTAGGGCTTATTCAGACGAACGTGTAATACGTCCGTGCAACGTGTGTGATTTTCACGCGCCTCGCACGGACCTATGTTACTCTATGGGGCCGTTCAGACTGTCAGTGATTTTCACGTAGCGTATGTCCGTGTGTCCGCTGCATAAAACTCACGACATGTCCGATATTTGTGCATTGTTCGCGCATCACGCACCCATTGAAGTCAATGGGTGCGTGAAAATCACGCCCAGCACTTCCGCAGCCGTATAAACTATGAATGAAAACAGAAAAGCACCACGTGCTACAAACATACAAACAGAGTGTCATAATGATGGCGGCTGCGCGAAAATCACGCAGCCACGCATCATACGCTGCTGACACACGGAGCTGTTATGGACCTTTTGCATGCGCAAAACGCCACATTTTTGCGCACGCAAAATTCACACGCTCGTGTAAATCCGGCCTTAGGGTAGGAACACACTAGGCATGAACACTGCGGATTTTATGCAACACATTTTATTGTGGATAATCCGCAGCGTATTACAGTCGCAGCAGAGTGGATGAGATTTAAACAAATCTCATTCACACGCTGCAAAAAAAATGGACCTGCAGTGTGGCTTTTGGCTTTTTAAGCCGCAGCGTGTCAATTTATTCTGTGGAATCGCTGCTCCTCTGTTGCGGAAATGCTGCGGTTCTGCCGCAAAAATCACACATGAGAAAAAAAAAAAAAAAAAGGTACTTTTTTAAATTTATAAAAAAGTTTAGACTTGCCCCGGCCGTAGTCCTGGTGACGCGATCCTCTATTCTTAGTGCAGCCCGGCCTCCTGTCATGACGTTTCATACCATGTGACTGCTGCAGCGGTCACATGGTCTACAGCATCATCCCAGGAGGCGGGGCTACGTTCAGAAGAGAGAGATGCGTCACCAGGAC
Organism: Rhinoderma darwinii; assembly: GCF_050947455.1. NCBI lineage: Eukaryota > Metazoa > Chordata > Amphibia > Anura > Rhinodermatidae > Rhinoderma > Rhinoderma darwinii. The sequence continues at coordinate 612,551,562 of NC_134687.1, forward strand.
TACGGCCGGGGTAAGTCTAAACTTTTTTTTCCCTGCAGGATTCCCGCAGCGGACACGCCTCACGAAACCTGAGCCACTATTTGGTGCGGTTTTGCTGTCGGAATTCCCTGCGGCTCCCGGGATAAGCTGTGTAGTTTTACTCAGCATATCCGCCTAGTGTGTTCCTACCCTTATGATGTCGCTCCTGGAGCTGCTGCCGGTCTCTAAATAGGCAGTTGGTCCAGTAGAATTTAGAATTATTTCTTTTTGTGAACCAGCTTAAAAAAATACAAAACTTTTGTGTTAGGGCCTGTTCACATGACCGTTCGCTTCCGCTCCGGGGTTCCGTCTGAGGTTTCCGTCGGGTGAACCCCGCAACGGAAAATGAAAGTGATAGCACAGCTTCCGTTTCCGTCAGCATTAGCGCAGTCGACTCCGCTATTGATTCCGTCCGAAAACCTGCCGGAATGGTGACGAACGGAAACCATTAGCGATGTTTCCGTCACCATTGAGATCAATGGTGACTGAAACGGAAGCTGTGCTGTCACTTTCACTTTCCGTTGCGGGGTTCACCCGACAGAAACCTCAGACGGAACCCCGGAGCGGAAGCGAACGGTGATGTGAACAGGCCCTAACACAAAAGTTTTGTATTTTTTTTAAGCTGGTTCACAAAAAAAAATAATTTCAAATTCTACTGGACCAACTGCCTATTTAGAGACCGTCAGCAGCTCCAGGAGCGACATCATAAGGGTAGGAACACACTAGGCGGATATGCTGAGTAAAACTACACAGCTTATCCTCCCCGGTAGCCGCAGGGAATTCTGCCAGCAAAACCGCACCAAATAGTGGCGCAGGTTTCGTGAGGCGTGTCCGCTGCGGGAATCCTGCAGGGAAAAAAAAGTTTAGACTTGCCCCGGCCGTAGTCCTGGCGACGCATCTCTCTCTTCTGAACGTAGCCCCGCCTCCTGGGATGACGCTGTAAACCATGTGACCGCTGCAGCAGTCACATGGGATGAAACGTCATGACAGGAGGCCGGGCTGCGCTAAGAATAGAGGATCGCGTCACCAGGACTACGGCCGGGGCAAGTCTAAACTTTTTTATAAATGTAAAAAAGTACCTTTTTTTTTTCTCTTTTGTGATTTTTGCGGCAGAACCGCAGCATTTCCGCAACAGAGGAGCAGCGATCCCACAGAATACATTGACACGCTGCGGCTTAAAAAGCCACACTGCAGGTCCATTATTTTTGCAGCGTGCGGATGAGATTTGTTTAAACCTCATCCACTCCGCTGCGACTGTGATACGCTGCGGATTATCCACAATAAAATGTGTTGCATAAAATCCGCAGTGTTCATGCCTAGTGTGTTCCTACCCTAAGGCCGGATTCACACGAGCGTGTGCTTTTTGCGTGCGCAAAAACGTGGCGTTTTGCGCATGCAAAAGGTCCATAACATCTCCGTGTGTCAGCAGCGTATGATGCGTGGCTGCGTGATTTTCGCGCAGCCGCCATCATTATGACACTCTGTTTGTATGTTTGTAGCACGTGGTGCTTTTCTGTTTTCATTCATAGTTTATACGGCTGCGGAAGTGCTGGCCGTGATTTTCATGCACCCATTGACTTCAATGGGTGCGTGATGCGCGAACAATGCACAAATATCGGACATGTCGTGAGTTTTACGCAGCGGACACACGGACACACGCTGCGTGAAAATCACTGACAGTCTGAACGGCCCCATAGAGTAACACAGGTCCGTGCAAGGCGCGTGAAAATCACACACGTTGCACGGATGTATTACACGTTCGTCTGAATAAGCCCTAACAATAAGGCCCAGTTCACAGAGTTTTTGGGCCTTGATATTGACTCGGACACTGCGTCAGAATCAGCACCAAAAAACTTCCAAAACCGCCTCCCATTGATTTAATCTGAAATCAATGGGAGCCAGTCGCGGAAAAAAGAAAAAGCAGCACGTCCTTTCTTGCCGCGGTTCCGCCTCTGACCTCCCATCGAAATCAATGGGAGGCAGAAAATGCATTTTTCCCTGCGTTTTTTGTCTGCTGTCCTCAATCGCCGCAGGCAAAAAACGCAGCAAAAAACGCGGCAAGATAGTGTGGGCAGGTCAAAATCTGCCTCAAAATTCTTTAAGGAATTTTGAGGCAGATTTTTTCGGCCTGCAAAATACTCTGTGTGAACAGGGCCATACATAAACAGCACTTTGAGACATTTTACTCACTGTGTCAGAAGAGATGCTCCCACTCCAGTGTTCGTCAGGCGATGTCTTCGGTCCAGATGTCGTCCTTCACCTCCAGGCAATGGCGGGGATCGAAGAACTCCTGCCGCCGCGCAAGAACTGGACTCCTCCCCCTCTCCTTACGCAGCTACGCTCTGGAGAAGCAGGAGGAGGCGGAGTCGGACGAGGAGGCGGAGTCGGACGAGGAGGCGCTGGACGAGGAGGCCGAGGCGGAGTCGGAGGCGTGCCAGCAGGTAATTAGACTGTGCGCCGCTGTCCTGGCTGTTCTTCCCAGTTGATTGGTCGCTGTACTTTTGGTGCGTGCGCACCGCATCCCTCTCGGCGGCGGGCACGAGCGGGTTGCTTTCCGGCGTGTCCGGTCGTTCGCGCGTGAGCGCGCATTTGCGGTAACGAGCGCGATGTTTCGCGGCGGCGTTAGAGAGGGGGGCCCGCAGCTCACGCCGGTGTTTGACGAGAGGGGGGCCCGCAGCTCACGACATTGCTTTGGTGAAAAGAACAGGCCCCATTGCAGGGGCCTGTTTTTTTCTACCAAAGGCAAGTCGCGGCAGTTGCCGGGCCCCCCTTTCAATTAAGTTTGGCCGGGCCCCCTACAGTAGTACCCCTAATACCCCCCTGATGGCGGCCCTGTCTGGGGTGCATGTGGCTCCACTGTATATTAGAGGATAGTGTATGTGGGAGTCACTTATGGAGGTTGTTTATCGGACAATGTATGTCTGATGGCATGTAGCGGGTACTTAAAGAGGCTCTGTCACTAGTTTAGTAATGCCCTATCTCCTAGCTAATCTAATAGGCGCTGTAACACTGATAATGCGAGTCAAAATTGTGTCCCGAAACGTTTATTATTTTAAAAGTTATGAGCTTTTTTTCTAAATATGTAAATGAGCCTATACTTGACAAATGGCAGGTAACCGCAGCCATTCTCTTGAGGGCGGAGCTACCTCACAGCCTCTGACGCTGTCCAATAAGCACCAAGCTGCTTCACACAGTGTGAGAGACTGATGCTGGAGGGAAGGGGAATCAATTCAAATAGCCATATCTCCGGCTGTGGACCACCTAGAACAGCAACATTATAATCTTTTATATGACACCAGGATCGCAGTTCTAGCTGCAAAACAACCGGAGATATCGCTAGTTGAAAACACTGTCGATAATGGAAGCAGTGTACTATATGATGACACTGTGTTGCTGGGCAGGGAAGGGGAGAAGCTGTATGAGGATTCGACAGCGTCCTACAGAAAACATTACATCCAGAGTGAAAAGAAAAAGTTACCTCCCATTTGTTTATTACAGCCACATTAGCATATTTAGAAAAATACTCATAACTGCAAATAATAAATGTTTTTTTTTAAAAACAAATCACTGTAGTTATCAGCAGCAAAGCACCTATTCGATTAGTTAGGAGATAGGGAATTGACAAACTGGTGACAGAGCCTCTTTAAGGGGTCATGTGGCATGCATCTGTATCGTGTGGCATGTAGCTGGCGCTATTTTTGAGAGTGCTTTGATTATCATTGCATATTAGGACTTGCTGGTATTGCTGTATAAGGTACTCTAGCTGGCAGGCACTGATGCTATATGGCACTGTAAGTGGCAGACAATTATGAGGGGATCTTGCTTGCACTCTATATGTGAGGACGTGTGACTGGCACTTATTGGAGTCATTTGACAGGCACTTTGTATGCTGGGGCATGTGCCAATATCCGATTAGAACTGGATGACTCCTTCAGGCAGAAGATATAAAGAGTTCTTGACTGTGCCAGAAATCCAAGACATGGGATGAGGGATTAAGGAGACATACAGAATAAACCAGCAAAACAAACTGTTTCTACTCTGGATTTATAAAGAAACAGCTGGACACATCAAGAAGTGATTGGGGGAGGCAGACATGACCAGGGTTGCAGGGGAGAAGGAATGAGGTGAAAAGTTCAAATAGAGGAGGGGGAGGAAGGTGGAGGAGAGGGGGCGAGGTTAACAGAGGGCATATAGGAAGGGTGAGGGACAGGTTCGCGCCAATCACGCCCCAGGAAAACAGTTTAGACCTTGTCATAGAGGACTGACCTGAGGCGTGATGCAGGCCCTGATGGAGCAAGTGCGGCAGGCTGTGGCGGAGCAGGGCATGGCCTGGCTTGAGGAGGAGCTCGGGAGGACGGGTCCGGCGGCCTCGGTGCCGGAGTTGGCGGCGGGGCTTGAGGAGGCAGCGGGTACAAGTGCGGCCGGGACGCAGGCAGCGCCAGAGGTGATGACATCCCCCCTCCGGCGGTCACAGCGTGTGCGGCCGCCAGAGCGCCTTAGCCCGGATGATTTGCCTAGGGCTCGACGCAGGCTTGGGAGCCCCTCGAGGGACCCTCCGGGCCGGGTTTCCGCTTCCACCGCTAGGGGGCGGAGGTCCCGGTCCGGGAGGAATCCCGGTCGCCGGTCGGGCCCTCCGGAGAGAGGAGGGCAGGGTCCCAGGCCAGAGGGACAGCCTCCCGTCTCCAGGTCAGCACCACGTGGATTTGCGGCGGGCCGATCTGGCGATGCACCAGTCAGCAGGATGATGTCCCCGGACGGTCACGCAGGCCACAATCGGTGGTGCTGCAGAGGCGGAGGGAGGGGGCAGCGGTGGAGGGAGAGCGGAGGCCGGAACGGCCCCTGACGTCCTGCAATACTTACGAGGTCCAGGACGGTGCATACGGCTGCAGAGCCTGCGGCGCGGCTTCAGGCCCCAGATGTCCGGAGGCGGGTGAAAACGGAGGTGTGCCGATGGAGGATGGTCGTCGTGGAGGTCCCGTCGCCCCGGCTGGTGGGAACTCAGCGCCCACGCAGTCTGGTGAGTCAATATCACCATTACATACATTTCCAGCGATATTTAGATCCCCAGGGATTGGGGAGGGTTCACAAGGGGAGGCAGTTAGGAATGTTGAAAATAGTGGGTTGATGTCTACGGTTAGGGGGGGGGGGAGATGTTCAGGAATTGCTTGGCTGTGTAAAGGCGTTGCTAGCGCGTTGTGAGGGGGGTAGGTTGCCCGCTACATCCCCGGTCGCAGCGTGGGTCCCGGCAGCGGGGGGGGGGGGGCGGAGAATCGGGGCACCCCCTGAGGACGGTCACCGAGGTGGAGGTCGGGGGAGTGACTGATAAGGATAAGGATGCGGTTCAGACTGATAAGGATAAGGATGTGGATAAGGCGAAGTGTACGTTTGTTTTGAGGGGTTGTTGGGGTCACATTTGAAGACTGAAGTGAAAGAAAAAATTTGGAAGGATGAGTACGTAGAAATCTTCTCGCTTCTTCCTCTGGTAAAGTTTAACTTAGACAAGGGGAAAAGGTGGGAAAGTAAAAAGGAGGAGGAGGAGAAGCGTCGATATCGTTTAATCCCGCAGACGTTTGTGAATTGGTTACAGGCGTTTGCCATTCTGGCCAGTGTTATAGGGGAGAAGGCGCCGGAACGTTGTTCCGCCCTTTTCGGGTACATGGATGCGATAGGTGAGGCGCATCGGTCGTATGGTGGTCAGACTTGGTTGCGGTATGACGAACAGTTTCGTCAGAGGAAAGCGGTGCGTCCCAACATTAGATGGGATAATAAAGACATTGGGCTCTGGTTAAAAGTAATGGCCCCGGCTAAGTTCGGGCAGTCCTTTCAAGGGGGGGGCTGGGGTTGCCGGCCCCTCAGGACAATCGGGACAATCGGGGGGAGGGACAGGAGGAAGGGCGGGCTTGTGCTGGCAGTTTAACGACGGCCAATGCAAGTTTGGGGCGGGATGTAAGTTCAAGCACTCTTGCTCCTCTTGCGGCGGGACTTCGCACGGGTCCGCCAAGTGTTTCAAAAAAGGAAAAGGAAAAGGAAAAGGGGGAAGTGATGGAGCCGTACCTAAATAGGTTCCCGGATAGGGAGAAAGGCGAGTTATTGTTGCGTGGTTTTCAGTTTGGTTTTGTGATCCCTTCCCCGGTTCATGCGGTCCCCCTTTCCCTACGGAATTTAAAGTCGGCAATGGAGTATCCGGAGGTAGTGTCAGACAAGTTGCGTAAAGAGGTGGGGTTAGGGCGCATGGCGGGGCCATTCCCGTTTCGGCCCGTTCAGGACATGGTTGTGTCACCGTTAGGGGTTGTTCCAAAAAAGGAGCCGAATAAATTCCGGCTTATCCATCATTTGTCGAATCCGCGGGGGTTGTCTGTAAATGATGGCATTGCCCCTGAGCTGTGCTCGGTGGTATATACGTAGTTTGACGCAGCGGTTGAGTGGGTGCGAAGGTACGTGGCGGGGGCCCTTATGGGAAAGACCGATGTGGAATCGGCTTTCCGGCTTCTCCCGGTTCATCCGGACAGCCAGCGGCTGTTAGGGTGTTACTGGGAGGGGGCTTATTATATGGATCGGTGTCTCCCGATGGGTTGTTCGGTGTCTTGCGCGTACTTCGAGGTGTTCAGCTCCTTCCTAGAGTGGGTAATCCGTGAAGTGGCAGGGTTAGAGTCGGTCATACATTATCTAGATGACTTCCTGTGTGTGGGCCCAGCGGGTTCGGAGGTGTGCGCCAATTTGCTGGGGGCAATACAGTGGGTCGCTCAGCGGTTTGGGGTTCCGTTATCCCCAGAAAAGACTGTTGGTCCCAGTACTTGTATAGTTTTTCTTGGCGTTACCCTGGATTCGGTGGCGATGGAGTGTCGACTTCCTAGGGACAAGCTGGATGCGCTGCAATTGGAAGTGAGCAGGACGGCTCGGCTTCATAAGATTCAGCTGCAGGATTTGCAGTCGTTGTTAGGGAAACTTAATTTCGCTTGTCGGATAATGCCCATGGGCAGAGTTTTTTGCAGGAGGTTGGCGTCAGCAACGGCGGGGGTTAGAGCCCCACACCATTTTGTGCGATTGACACGGGAGCATCGGGATGACTTGGCAGTATGGAGAGAGTTTTTGAATTTGTATAATGGGAAATCATTACTGATCTCGCCAGTGGTGGATAATGTGCAATGGGAATTGTTTACAGATGCTGCAGGTAGTGTGGGTTTTGGTATTTATTGTAAAGTACAGTGGTGCTTGGGGCAGTGGCCGGAGGAATTGGTATCTTTGGGACTGGTTTGTAATCTTGTACTTCTGGAACTCTTCCCGATTGTGGTGGCGGTTGAAATTTGGGGGGAGCGTTTTCGTAATAGCAAGGTGCGGTTCCACTGTGATAATATGGGGGTGGTGTTGGCAATCAATAATGTAACGGCTTCTTCCCCCCCCGGTGGTGAGGTTGTTACGGCGTCTGGTGTTGCGTTGTTTGTTACTCAATGCGTGGATTGTTGCGGTTCACGTTCCGGGGGTACAGAATGACATCGCGGATTCTCCCTCTCGCCTACAGTGGGAGCGGTTTCGTCTGTTGGCACCGGAGGCGGATCTAGAAGGGGTCGCGTTCCCGGGATGGCTTTGGGACTTGGTTTGCGAGCAGCAGGAGGTTTGATCAAGTCCTCTCTAGCACCTGGTACATGGTTGGCGTACGACGCGGCGTGGAGGGACTGGGTGTCGTGGTTAACAGGTTCGCCCGAAGTCGGGTCGATGGAGGAACAGGTGGTAGCTTTGCTGGGGTTTTTGGGATGGGTATCGGTGGAAGGCTGGTCGGTGTCTAAAGTGAATCGTTTCGTGTCAGCCTTGGCCTTTGGTTTTAAACTAAGGGGGTTGGGGGACGTGACTAAGGATTTCTTGATTGTCCAGGCGTTGAAGGGGTTTCGAAAAAAGGGGGCGGGGCGGCCGGACTGCCGTCGCCCGGTTTCGTTCGCGCTTTTAGAGCAGTTAGGTGAAGTATTGGGGAGGGTATGTTTCTCGGGCTATGAGGTAGCATTGTTTCAGTTGGCCTTTTCATGGGCGTTTTTTGGAGCTTTAAGAGTGGGTGAGTTAATTTCCCCTAGCAAGAAGAGAGCAGGGGGTTTGCAATCGGAAGATGTAACAGGAGGTGGGGAGAGAGTGGAATTTTGGGTAAGGCGGTCAAAATCGGATCAAAGTGGAAAAGGTAAACGGGTGGTTCTGAGGGCTGTGGCGGGGGCGGCGATGTGCCCGGTAAGATGCTACGCGCGATACGCCGCGCTACGAGGGAGTAGTGGGGGGTCGCTGTTATGTCATAAGGATGGTGCCTTCTTGTCAAGATGCCAGTTTACAGTTGTCTTCCGTAGATGTTTGGAGGTGTTGGGTTTGGATAAGGGTATTTATTCACCACACTCCTTTCGTATTGGGGCAGCCACGGAAGCTGCGTCATGGGGTTTGGGGCCTGAAGTGGTGAAGCGCATAGGTTGTTGGGATTCTGGGAGGTATAAGTCCTACGTGCGTCTCCACTTTATGTGATTCGTTTTTCTCGTCTCAGCATGCTGTTTCCGGTTGGTGTCATCGTTGTTATTCTTCTATTTCAGATGGTTCACCTGCACTGGTGTGGATTCTTGGACACTCATATGTGCACTGGGGGGCGTTAAGGGCTGATGTGCGGCCAGATGGGCGGCAACTGGGGTTCCAAAGGTCGTCGGTGGTGATACGGTGGCTGGGCACGCGCGGCATGGTGTGGAGTCGAGTTTTGCCGGATTTCCATCGGTATGCGCAGTTGGATCGGGTTCCTGATTTGTTGGTCCTTCATGTGGGGGGAAACGACTTAGGTACTCGTCCGTTTAGAGAACTGATTAGGGATGTTAAGTATGACCTTCTCCGGCTTTGGTCCTGTTTTCCGAAGGTTAAGGTGATTTGGTCGGAAATTGTGCCGCGGAGTGCATGGCGAAATGCGCGTTCGGTAGAGCGCGTAAACAAGGCCCGGGTGAAAGTTAATCGGGCGGTTTCCAACTTTGTGGTGAAAAACGGGGTTTTTTTTGTGCGGCACTACGATTTCTAGGATGGCCAAGGGAAGTATTGGCTAGGTGATGGAGTGCATCTGAATGTGGTGGGCATTGACCTTTGGGCTTTGCGGATTCAGGAAGGGATTGAACGCGCAATGATGGATGGTGGGGGCTCGCATACTTAAAGGTGGTCTAAGTATGCTCGTGTGGCGGATTGGGGGGTCCTTGGAGTTGGTGGTAATTTGAAGTGGGGTATTCATCAGAGGTATGGTCCCTAACAAATACATAATTGCTCATGGATATGGGCGTATTTTGGACTCCTGCTGGGTGGTGTCCCGGGGAGTGGTTTTACATACTTGGCAAGCCAACTGCGGAGCAGAAAGGTGCCTCTGAGCCTGTAGGGAGACGGCTGGGGGTAAGTAGCTATACAGGGGGCAGTTAGATATATATCAGATATGCGTGATGAAGACCACAGTGCGTGGTTGAAACGCGTTGCAGCAATTGAATTTTTATTGTATTAAAAGCATATTGAATAAAATCATTGTATCAAACTCCGACGATTTTGTGAAAATACTGGTTCAAATTCACACCTGAGCGCCCGTTCAGAGGAGCAATTTTTTCTTCCAAATTTGCATAATTCAGAACCACGAGGAAACGAATTCCTGATACGAATTCATCCCATGCGGTTATGGCTCCAGAGGCAAGCACAGTGTGATCGAGTGCATACAAGCTACAAAGTCAAGTTGTGCTGGCGACATTGCACAACTTATCAAGGTGAGCTCTATTCATAGTAACATCTTGTTCAATATATATCAGAACGATATCACCTTAGAAGAGCGCCGTTTTCTCTCTCTTTTTATCTCAAGAATCTTATTAAAAATAGCAAGATAATTATTTGTAAGGAGACGTTAATAGAGTAATAACATTAGGACAGCAAGTGAGAACATATTCATATTCCTATAAAACTGCTCCTTATAGACAAGAAAATAATTACTATGTTACTGCCCCATATGTACAAGAATATAACTACTATAATACTGATACCTATGTACAAGAATATAACTACTATAATACTGCCTCTATGTACAAGACTATAACTACTATAATACTGCCCCCTATATACAAGAATATAACTACTATAATACTGCTCCTATATACAAGAATATAACTACTATAATACTGCCTCCTATGTACAAGACTATAACTACTATAATACTGCCCCCTATATACAAGAATATAACTACTATAATACTGCTCCTATATACAAGAATATAACTACTATAATACTGCCCCTATATACAAGAATATAACTACTATAATACTGCCCCCTCTATGTACAAGAATATAACTACTATAATACTGCCCCCTATGTACAAGAATATAATTACTATAATACTGCCTCTATGTACAAGAATATAACTACTATAATACTGCCCCCTATATACAAGAATATAACTACTATAATACTGCCCCCTCTATGTACAAAAATATAACTACTATAATACTGCCTCTATGTACAAGAATATAACTACTATAATACTGCTCCTATATACAAGAATATAACTACTATAATACTGCGGTTGACCAGGGTAGTAACATACGCCTCTCTCCGAGCCCAGGTAGAAGGAGTGCGGCAGATGTCTAGTCACTCCATTCTCCTGAACCAGCTGGATCTTGACAGAATATCCTCCATTCCAGATCTCCTCCTCAGGACTGGACCTCTCCTCAGCTGATTGTACTGCAGATCCTCCTGTGTCTGCTCCTGATCGCTGTGTAACCTGTACTCCATTCACTGACACTGCGGACGGCTGAACCTCCAGAACAGGGTCTGCAATGTCCGCCTCAGCCTGTGCCGCTGGTTCATCAGATATCAGACTGTCAATCACCGCGCTGAGCGAAGTCTCACTTATAATATCCGGACATGAGGCACTTTCTTGCTCACTCCCAGGAGTGCCACTCGCATTCACTTCATCAGTACTGCACATAGAATCTACTGCAGTTAACCCCTCGTCAGCTGGCACACATTTCTCTGCAGCTTTAGCAGCTGCATTTTTGTTGACTGATTGCACAGACCCCACACATGATGAGAGATGTGATCCTCCAGCCACCGCACACTCATATCTTCCAGGGTTTCCCTGCTCCACAATATTATACACAGTCTTATAGTCAGTGTCTTTTTTTGCAATGATATTTTTTCTCTTCACAGTTTGGGCTCTGGTCTCCCTTTTGTTCTCAATTGCCCAGTTCTTTATTTTGGGTACTGTGCATGATTCTTTCTGGAATCTCTCCTTCAATATCACCAGCTCACGTGTGCAAACATCCAGACACTCACATTTCATCAGCTTTGCCTTTGGATCAGTCTCTTGGTTAATTTCAGTTCTCAATTTGCGAACTTGCATTTCCATTTTAAAGATATTTTTTTTTGTCATTTTTGTGCACAATTCACCAACATCGTGAGATTCAGTTGACTCACCAGCCACCATTTCCAGATCATCACCTCCACCATCTCCATGCTTCAGGCCAAACTCCAGACTCTGGGCTTTCCCAGAATCATCAGCCCAGGACCCCTCCCCTCCACCTGGGTCAGAAGCCATGCATAGTCCTAACAGGGAGCTCACAAGCACACGTCTATCCTCCCCTATGTACAAGAATATAACTACTATAATACTGCTCCTATGTACAAGAATATAACTACTATAATACGGCTCCTATGTACAAGAATATAAATACTATAATACTGCCCCCTATATACAAGAATATAATTACTATAATACTGTCCCAATGTACAAGAACATAACTACTATAATACTGCCCCCTATTTACAAGATAATAACTACTATAAAACTGCCTCCTATGTACAAGAATATAACTACTACAATATTGCCCTAATGTACAAGTATATAACTACTATAATACTGCCCCTATATACAAGAATATAACTACTATAATACTGCCTCCTATGTACAAGAATATAACTACTATAATACTGCCCCTATATACAAGAATATAACTACTATAATACTGCCCCCTATGTATAAGAATATAACTACTATAATACTGCCTCCTATGTACAAGAATATAACTACTATAATACTGCCTCCTATATACAAGAATATAACTACTATAATACTGCTCTCTATGTACAAGAATATAACTACTATAATACTGCCTCCTATGTACAAGAATATAACTACTGTAATACTGCCTCCTATGTTCAAGAATATAACTACTATAATACTGCCTTCTATGTACAACAATATTACTACTATAATACTGCCTCCTATGTACAAGAATATAACTACTATAACACTGCCCCCTATGGACAAGAATATATCTGTAATACATGATATATTAACTGGCTGTTCAGACATAATTTCCTGTTATTGGAGCATAGAGCTGTTGAGGACCATAAAGAAATCATACATGTGCACATTTGTATAGGCAGTGTTGTAGGAGTACTGCTTCATGGACTGTGCTATATGATTATGTGACTGCTTTGTTATTATGGCCACTACTATATGGCTGGAAAAAAATTATTAAAAGTAATTCTATGTGGTGGGCACAGTGGATTAGGAAATATAGTGTGGATGTTATTACTTTGCCAGTGCTACTATTTGGGGACTGTAGTGTGAACTATATTTCAGATGGCAATGTTGTATAGGTGCTATAGTGCCCTTGTATTGAGATAATCTATTATAAGCAACACAACTCAAAACAGTTCAATATCCTCATTGACTTCTCTCTGCCTTGTTTTTGGAGGTGTGGCCATGGTAATAGTGGGTGGAGCCCATATCTAAAAAATGTGCTGAAGGAATAAGGCTCCTGTACAGTCACTGGCCATTATTGGAAGTCAAGCCGGCCACCCCTGATATATATATATATATATATATATATATAAAAATCATCTATTAAATTATCTCTCCGTTTTGGACAACTTACTTGTTAGAATGGTCCCTTGACAATAAGGTGATCACAAAGTGTTACTCTATCGGGACTCCCAGTAATCAGCTGTAATCTTTGCGAAAACTTGGCAGTAATGGTTCAATTTTCCTGCTGCGCCACCACAGGAGAAATGAAGCATTACACATTCATATAAATGGGTTCTCTGTGTAATGCAGAACAGATGGCAAGCTAAATTCTGAGGAATGCCACGGATAGACAGTGGCAGCTATAGAGGAAATATGGTATTAAGGGGTGGTCAGTCAAATAGGTGGACGGCTCAAATCTGCCAGAGCGTCGCCTTTCTGGCTCATTGAAGGGGGTCCCAAGCGGTGTCTCACCTCCATATGCCTTAATAGGGTATATGGACAGGGATTGTTGATGAGACACTACTTTAATGGATCATGTCATGAAAAATACACATCGACACTTGGTCCATTCATTTTGTTTTCGGGTTCTAACTGCAGAAGAAGACATCACTGGATAAAGAACAAGAAAGAAGTCATTATTTTATCCGTATGTAAAGGATTATCTAGTAAACAACATTGTGAACATAACTCAGGGTTAGAGGAAATTCCGCCTCTGAATCCTCATTTCTCCGTCCTGCTCGACAGCTTACATCTCTATTTCTCTTATATCCCATTCAGCCGCATTTTACTTGCCGAAATCCAGATATTGGCGCTGAGAGACTCGCTACATATGACCACGAGGCTGAAACATTCTGACAAATCAACATTACATCCAATGAGAGACACATCGCTGGGAGCCAAACACATGAATATAAATAGGATTGAAATGAAAAGAATTACGTAACACTACTAGAAAAAGGAAAACACTATCATTACACTGGTGGCAATGCTTTTCTTATAAATCATATTGTTTTCGAACTTACAGTTTTTTAGTATCACAGGATGCGTCCTGGGCTGGAATAGAGAGATCAGTCTCACAAATATAGGAAATTTAATTATGGAGAAAATTAACATAAAATAGACTCTATAAATTGGTTCTATTTAAAGGGAAAGTACCAATATAAAAAAATATTGGCTTATTTGTATAATGGAGAGCATCCGATGTTCAGGGCTAGATGCCTGTTTTCTTGGGGTTCTCCAGACATGAATTACGGAGCATTTCCACTTTAAAGGTCAAATTGTTCATATATATTACTAAATCAGAAGTTACAGCAGCAGATAAAGTTTGGTAGTGTTTTATGCTATATCCCCTTTAAGCCGTATCCATTTAACCCCTTAAGCTATCTTTGTCTCCCTACTGAGGCAGAACGCATCTTACTCAGGCCCCGTGGTTGGTCCTGTAACAATGTCTGTAATGCCCTACAGAAATATGCAAGTTCATTATAGTTACAAAAAATAAAACAATAAATAAAAGTAAACGTTTTCTACAACAAAGAATGAAAAAAAAATATTGTTAACCAGTTGAGGTGCAGTGTTAAAAAATGCAAATCTGGCAACCAGTAGTCACCACTAGAGGGGGCTAGGGAGCGTACTGTAAACTGTATGTTGAATAAAAAAATAAAAAAAAAGTATACAAATAAGCTCCTAAGCTCCCCCTAATGGTGGTTGCAGACAGCAGAATTTTATGAGTTCTTATAGACATATACAGGGGATTTAGAGCTGTGTATAAGTAAAGTGGAGTTCGGACCGCCATCAAAATGTATCAAGAAATTATTCAATACAAAATATTGATCCTAAAAACGACATGAAGTTGAACATTCACTCTAAATCTTTAAGGCAAAGTCCACACGTGGCTGTTCAATACGCTGGAAATCTGCCTCCGGAGTTCGCATTAAATCTGTGTCGAATCTGCAGCAAAATCCAAAAATACATATGTGTGAAATGTGTTTTTTTTTCGCTATGGATTTGCTGCCAATTTTACCCCTCTACATTTAAAATCTGCATAAGTAGGAGATCAATTTTCGGTGCGAAAAAAATTCAGCAGCATGTAGATGAGATTTGTTTAAATCCCATCCAGATGGCTGGTCCTGTCATCCATTGTGTATTTTCCATCCACAAATCAGGGCGGATAATCTGTAGCCTTTTCTTCTCTTGTGTACAGGACCAAAAAGGTTAAGTGTAGTCCACTATTTAAATGAGTGCTGTATTTACAGATGTAGCCATCTTTATCTTGACTTTTAACACATTAAATACACGGTGTCAAGAAACTTTTAACTTGACTTGTTTTAATGGCTTTTGTTGTGTGATATCACGCTGCAGCAAGTTATCAGAATCAAGTTAAAGATGGCTACATCTGTACTTCATTTGCCCTGCAGCAAGAGCAGGTGATCCCAGAAGGTACTAGTAGTTACCCCCCTCATGATCAGATTATTTTTGGTGGATAAACAATTTGTAAAGGGTGTTCAAACTAGACAGTCCCTTGAATACAAAGTAACTGTTGAGATCATGAAACATAATAATACCATTCACCATTTCTGACCACACATGACCAGCTACATACACTTCTAAATAACCATTACTGTATTTTTGGCTTATGACTGCAGTAAATACATTTTCTCAGTAACCTCCATACTGATTGTTTCCATTCCAGAAACAATACCTGCAGCAGGGATTTGTCGTGGCTCAGCTTTTCTCTCACTTTTTATTTACTAGTTTGTAGCTGGGAAAGGAGAACAACTTCAGTTGTGAACTCGTATGGAGACGGTCTGTTAACTGCTGCCTATATTTTACCTTTATGACCTCCCAAACTCCCCTATTCAATTTAGTCATACAGAAAATTGAACCATTACTTTTAGTGCTTTTCACTCCTCCCAAAAAAAGTTCCACTAGAGTGAATAAAGCAACGGCTGTGAAACGCATCAGCCGGATGAACGGGGGAGACCATTCATGTCAGCTGCTAAATGTTTAGGTTTATTCCTATTATAATGAGTTAATAGAAATGTAATTCCCATAAAACAACAATCTCTAAACGGTAAACTTTGTGTGTCTGTACATTGAAAATATTTGCGAAAAAAATAATAATTGGGGGGATGAAGGATAAGTGATAGAATGCATTAAGATCATTTTTGGAATTTTTGTCTGTTTGTTTGTGCACGCATCACGTAAAAACTACTGACCCAATTTGGATGGAGTTTTTAGAAAAACATAGGGGTCAACTTGAAGTAACATTTCGTTTTTATTTCATCGCAATCGGTTCACTCAATCAGAAGATATGCAAATGTAATGTTTTCAAAAATTCATTTACATTGCATTAGTACAACAACAAACACATGGAAACCATGGCAACCAATCACATGTTTACGTACGTTTTGTATTGTCTTGGAAAAATAGACACCAGTAGGTTGCTATGGGCAACTGCTCCAAATTTCATCTAAACTGATTGTTATATAAGGGAGAGGTTGCAATCAATCAGATTGCTGCAAATTTTTCAAGCTGCATCAGACAAATTACAGCTGTGATCTGATTGGTTGCTAAGGACAATAACTCCAACTTTCGTCTATATGGTTTTTTTATGCATTGGAGGCAAATATAACTACCAATCAGGTTTCTGCTTTCATTGTCCAAGCTGCCTCAGAAAAAAAGAACTGTAATCTGATTGGTTGTTATGGACAACAGCTCCAACGTCTACATTTTGATTTTTACACATAGTAAGGACATAAAGCAACCAATCAGATCGCTGCTATCATTCACCTGCTCCCTCACAAGAATGTAAACTACAATCTGATTGGTTGCTTGGGACAAAAGTTCCAACATTTGTTTATTTTGGTTCTAACACATATAAGGGAGATAAAATAAGCAATCATGTAGCTGCTTTCATTCTCCTAGCTGCCTCACAAGAATCTAAACTGTAATCGGATTGGTTGCTATGGACAACAGTTCCAACATTTGTCTGTATTGGATATTACACATAGAAGAGAGATAAAGCAACCAATCCGCTCGCTGCTTCATGCACCTAGCTGCCTAAAACAACTGTAATCTTATTGGTTGTCTCAAAGGGCTCGGACAGCGGCCTCTCGGACTCAATAGAGTAAATGCCTTCCAGAAAAAGAACAAATATTTCTCAATATAGCATAAATTCAAAAAGAATGAGACTAATTAGGTCTCAATAATCTGAAGAAGATCAGGAAGCGACACTTACTGCAGCTCAAGAACGTCAGGCCAGAACTCGCGCATCAGAAACTACTACCCAGCGTGAGTCTCGGCTAAGTACACAGCGTGCTCGCATGGCGGCCTCTCGGTCTCTAGAGAGTAACGAGGAACGCGAAGTGTGACTATCTGCTGACCGAGAGCGCCATGCATCTTGACCCGAGTCTGAAGCTTCCACCGACAGAGAATCTTGCTTGAGTTGTCAGAGAGCTCGCACAGTGGCCTCTTGAGCTTGAAAAGTAGTGAAGAACGTGAAGCGCGATTAACCGCCGATCGCAAACGTCACAACTATGCCAGAGCTCTCGAAAGCGAAGACCAATATCAACGACGATTGGAATCAGGTAGAGAGAATTATGAATGCACACGCCAAGATAATGAAAGTTATTTATTGACTGAAAGGGAAAGAGTAGATGAAATACGGCAGGCAGAAAAATGGCAATCACGCTTAGAGGCTGATCGAATTCAACACTCTCTTAATAGAATGTCTATTTCATAAGAAGATTCAGAGAAGTCTCAGGAGTATGGTGCGGCAAACAATGTTGCTCCTTGGGTCAATAAGGAAACCGCAGGTTTTATGTATTCCCCTAGGATTGGCTATGGTGAATTCGCTTCCGTAGATGGTGTGGTCGTAATTTGCAATTTTTGCTGTGCTCTCAAATGGAGAAAAGAACCAAATGGAATCCATTGTTCAAGCGGTAAAGTTCACAGTGAAAAATTTCAAGAACCTCAAGAGCTTATAAAACAAATTTTAAATGGTGACCATCCACAATCAAAACACTTCTTAGACAGTATCCGTTTACATTCCAAATGACATCTTTTGGGGCAAAACTAATTACAGAGGGACCATTCATGCCAACCTTCAAGGTGCAAGGCTAAGTTTACCATCTCATCGGATCTTTGCTACCACAAGATGAGACAAAATTTCTTCCGATTTATTTTGTATCTGTAATGACGGGGGTGGGGAGACAGACAAGTGAGCCCTAATCTACCCGCCACTCAGTCCCTGCCTACTTGCAACGACCCGCCCTAGGCGACGGGGTACAACTGGGCGACGGTCCCTACGCTCAATAAGTGCACGACAGACAAACAGACAAGGGTACACAGAGCTAGGGGGAGAAAGGGGCAGTTGCCCACGGCAACACCGTGAGCAACAAGAGAAGTGAACAAGCCGAGTCAAACCAGGAGAATATGAGGTGCCAAACTCAGAGCAGAACAGGCGTCTTATGATATTATAGCCAGAGTTTTCCACTTAAAACTAAAGTTGATGATCGACCTGATCACAAAACAAAAAGTTTTCGGTTCAGCTCTTTGTCACGATGCTGTGGACACGGTCATAAGTGCTGAATTTCCTGACCGGAATGAGGATCCGATATTGCACGAGATTGTAATGACGCACCTGGTTCATGGGCCATGCGGCGCTTTAAATAGAAACTCTCCTTGCATGCAGGAGGGTCATTGCTCTAAAAGATACCCTAGAGCGCTATTAGAGCAAATGATGTCGGTGGAAACAGGTATCCGCTGTATCGTCGAAGATCACCCCCACAAGCGGTATCACAGCTAGAGTCAGGTTACATGGTCAAGAAATTGTTTTGGACAATCGATGGGTTGTACCCTATTCACCGGTGTTATCAAGAACGTTTCAAGCTCACATCAACGTCGAAATATGTAACAGCGTTGAAGCCATCAAATATATATGTAAATACATCAACAAGGATAGTAACCAGGCCACGTTTACATTGAGAAATAATAATGAATACGACGAAGTCACGAGGTTTCGATCTGGCCGATATATAAGCTCTTCTGAGGCGGTGTACCGCATTTTGAGCTTCCCCATTCACGAGAGACATCCGCCAGTGATGCATCTTGATGTTTACCTTGAAGGCGGGCAACGGGTGTACTTCAACCCTGAAAACGTGGCAGAGAAAACCCGAGATAAAACCATTTTGCTGGAATACTTTCAACTTTGTGAAACAGATGATTTCGCAGATGATTTCGCAAAAACACTGTTATATAACGAAGTTCCGTCATATTATACTTATAATAAGCAGCAAGGTGTTTTCAACCATAGAAGACGTGGTACAGCTGTGCATGGCGAGCCCAGCATTTTAAAAGAACACGCCATTGAAAGAGTCTATACGGTGCATGCAAACAACTCTGAATGCTATTACTTACGCTTACTTCTACATACAGTGCGAGGACCTACTTATTTTGCCGAATTGCGAAAGGTTGACGATATTGAATATCCTACTTACCAGGCTGCTTTCCGAGTGCGTCACTTGCAAGAGGGTGATCAGCATTGGGATGGCGCTTTGGCCAAAGCATGAGTCAGCGATAGTCCACATTGCTTTCGTCATTTGTTTGCCATTTTGCTGTTTTTTTGTGGACTTTCTGATGCTGCACAGTTGTGGCAAAAATATCAGCAAAAATTAGTTGAAGACTTTTTCAGGAATGTACAACTAAACAATAACGGCGAACTGAACGATCGGTTGCATGACCGTAATATAAATCGATGTTTGCTGGATATCCAAGACCTAGTTACATCTATAGGGGGTAATCCTGTCTCTCAATATGGTATGCCCTCACCAGCTTTAGACGGGGAACGCATTAACAAGGAGTACGCGGTGGAAATAAACTATAATCCAGCGGAACTGGCCGAAACATTGCAAAACGGTGTCTCGAGTCTGACAGCAGAACAGCGTATAATATTCGATCGCGTATTTCATAGCATAGATGGTACTTTAGGGAGAAATCCTGTTTTTAGATACACCCGGTGGGATGGATAAAGCATTTCTTACCAAAGTCATCTTGGCCCAAATATACAATCAAAGCAAAATTGCTCTTGCTGTCACTTCATCGTGCAATTCAGCCATATTGTTGCCCGGAGGCAAAACCGCCCATACAATGTTCAAGATCCCGATTGACTTGATTTTTACGGAAAGTCCAGCGATTGCTGCTTAGTAATATGGGATGAGTGCACTATGGCAAACCGTAAAGCGGTAGAAGCAGTAGATAGAACCTTGTGAGATATCAGACAAAATGACCAGCCCATGGGTGGTATGACAATGCACTTCTGTGGCGATTTTAGGCAGACTTTGCCAGTCACACCCCAAGGAATGAGGGCAGATGAAATTAGAGCCTGCCTAAAGAGCTCAAGTCTGTGGCTCAACGTTATACCGATACATTTAACAATAAATATGCGGGTGTGAACAGGAGGCAGCCCAAATGCACAAGATTTATTACCAAAAATTGGTGATGGCACGTATCCGCAAGAAGAAGGGAAAGTTATTTTGCCTGATAATTTATGTTGTACTGTTCCATCTCTGCAAGACCTCATATCTTCTGTGTATGGTGACCTAACGCAAATAACAAATCATGAAAACACTTGGCTATGCGAAAGAGCTATTTTGACCCCTCGCAACGACCAAACAGCAGCAATAAACGCTGAAATATTGATGTGTGTTCATGGGGAAAGTGCATAATTTATCTCTACCAACAGAGTAATTGAACAAGAAGACGCTACCAACTATCCGGTGGAATATTTAAATTCCCTAAGCACACCCGGTTTTCCGTCACACAAAATGAATTTAAAAGTCTGTGTCCCCATAATTCTCCTTAGAAATTTAAGCCCACCAAAACGTACCCTGAATCCCCCTCATTCCAAATAATTTTCCCTTCAGTTTTAAACGTGTGCAGTTTCCTGTCCATTTATGTTACGCTATGACCATCAACAAAGCGCAGGGCCAAAAGCTGCGTGTTGCGGGCATGGACCTCAGTGTCAGCTGCATTGCGCACGGCCAGCTCTATGTGGCTCTCTCCCGTGTTAGCAACTCCACTAATCTTTATGCACACATCCCTGGTGGTTCTACTGCTAACATTGTTTATAGGGAAGCGTTGTCATAGTGAACCTGACTACTGAAAGAAATCTATTTTTGATTGAAGTTTGTTCATTGTCTTTGTTTTTTTTACTTTGTTTTGAGTATGGTCCAAGGCTAGGAGTATACTTATAAAAAATGGCATCGGTACGTTTTTCAGTGGTCTGCGCGTACGAAGTTGCGGGCACAGCTAGTACATAATAAAATCATTGAGACAGGAGGTTATTGGAAGAAGGAGGCTAGAAAATTCTTGGTAAGAGATCGAAATGTCAGGCTCATATATCATTTCAGGGAATTCTGAGTGAATAGAGGGGGGTCCTCTGTTCAGTGTCATCATCTCTGGGCCAGAGTGAAGCGCAGTTACAAAGAGTGCCTCTCGTCTGGAGGACCTGTCCTGTCCTGCATTACACAAAAAACATATTGATATGAATGGACATTGTGTAATGCCTAATTTCCCCTGTAGTGGCACTGCAGGAAAACTGAACACTTACTGACAGCTTTTCCCACAGATTACGGCTGATCGCTTGGGGTAGCAGATAGGGAGTCTTTGTGATCGAGTTATTGTAAAGGGACCCTTCTAACAAATAGAAATTGTGCAAAGCAGGGAAACCCTTTAAGCCAGGATTATGTCTAATGGTTTCCTGGAGCCTGGTTAGGGGTCCCCCAGACTACAACAGCTAGAGCTATCAATAGGCCTGGGATAGTTGTAGGGGTTCCCCAGGGGAAGGAAAAGGAATTAGCAGGAGTTCCTCTGTGATAAGAAGGTTGGGAACTACTGGACTAAGCTATAGCTGAATAACATTTTTAATAAGGGCTACTCAAGCAATTATATGCTGATATAGATTTTTTTTGAGGGGGGATTATTTTTGGATTTTAATGGGAAAGGCTCTTCATGATTTAAGACCTTTCTGGCCGAATGTAGATGTCAGGGTCATGTATATCGATCACCCTGTATGTCAGTCTATGCAATTCTACAACCATATAATTATATAAAGTAGCTGCAAAGGTCAATAGGGGGCTAGAAAAGTCCTTCCTATCACTGCCGAATATTTCCACGCTGATCATATGTTTTGCAGTGTGTCAACTTTCCCGCTTGGTGTTATGATAAAGTGTATTCTATTAAAATATCCTATTTCACAATTTGAATCGTGTATCATGTTCCCACTTTTTCTATGCATGAAGAAATATGTTTTCTGTGGACAGTATGTGTCCTTCAAAGTTAGGCTTTGGTTTGGTGATGCGCAATCAGGTGTCACTTTCTTGTCACCAAAAGACTGGAGATAAAGCCCTCACCCTATGTATATTAATGACGCTTAGCTATTACATCGGGTGGACCAACATAAACTTTGTAAATCAGAGGCTATGAATGTGTTTCTGTGGAGTGGTGGGTTCATGTCTGTTGTATTCAGAGATTCGATTGTTAAACATTAACAGGTATGTTAGCACATGCCGATACAGTGCCACTCCCCTGGTCGTGGATGCTGACTCTCTGCACATTGCCGTGTCAGGTTGCCTTGACGACTGTCCCTCTCTGATGACATCATATGCCGCCTGCCTTAAAAAGAGAAGATCTGCCTGGATACTCTTGCATGTAATTAAGTTCCATTCCCTCTAAGCTTGCTACCTGTCTCTGACCCTGACCTTAACTTCTGCCTTACCTCTTGATTTCACCTCCATCTGGCTCTTTTTGTTTGATGTCCTGGTTTCGACCCCTGGCCCATCGTCTATATTACATTTTCGTCTTGCCTCCTTCGTTGTCACATCCTGATTGCTTTCCCAGTGATGATTCCAGGCTTCATTTATATTCTGATCCTGTATCGATCCTACAATCCTACAGTACACCCGCCATGAATTAGTGACTACTCTGGGGACCACAATCTGGGAATATGACCGAGAAAGACCATACCCCTTTGCGGGATTCTAGGGTAGAGTGCAAGAAGATTCCTTAGACTCCTCAACTGTAGAGAGCTGCCCAGCCATTGTAGATTTGCAGTATCTTGAAGACTTTCCCTTTTGACTTGGGCCTCATGCACACGACCGTAGTGTTTTTCTGGTCCGCAAATTCCAGGACCGTGTTCCGTGAAATGTCCTCCAGAGTTCATCCGTATGTAATCCGCAGTTCATCCGTATGTAATCCGCAAAATGCGGATGAAAAAAAAAAAGCCTAGGTAAAACAGGATGACGACAGAACTCATTCCCGCTCGTCGCCTAGCAACACTTCCGCAAATCCGCAAACTGCGGATGACACACGGAGGTGTATCCGCAATTTCCACGGGCCCATTGACTTCTATTGGCATGTCCGCATCGAATTTGCGGCCCGTAATAAGACATGTCCTGAGTTTCTGCGGCACGGATGTGCGGACATGCGGAGACCCGTGAAAACACGGATAGTGTGTATGGGCCCATAGAAATGAATGGGTTCGCAATTCTCCCGTGGATTTGCGGGGGAATTGCGGACGCAAAAACACGGTCTTGTGCATGAGGCCTTAGGCTGGGTTCACACGACCATGTTACGTCCGTAATGTACGGAACGTATTTCGGCCGGAAGACCGGACCGAACAGAGTGCAGGGAGCCGGGCTCCTAGCATCATAGTGATGTACGATGCTAGGAGTCCCTGCCTCGCTGCAGGACAACTGTCCCGTACTGTAATCATGATTACAGTACGGGACAGTAGTTCCACGCAGAGGCAGGGACTCCTAGCATCGTACATCACTATGATGCTAGGAGCCCGGCTCCCTGCACTGTGTTCGGTCTGGGTCTTCCGGCCGAAATACGTTCCGTACATTACGGACGTAACATGGTCGTGTGAACCCAGCCTTAGGCTGTGTGTGGATCAGTATAATCTTGCTGGAAAATTCTGTTTTCATTGGACAAAACAATAACCATTGAATAGATTTACCAGTCCATGAAGTAACGGCTGTGCTTTCTAGAGTCATCAAATGGGACTTCTCATAATAACCAATTGCACCCTAGACCATAAAGACTTGATAGTTCATATTTTTTCCAACATGTGTTCTGACTCAAGTGAGCTGATCCCTGAACACAACTCCATGAAGTCATACCTCTCTTAACTTCATGCCAGTCTTAGACTTTGGTGACCGGTACTTGATGGACCACACTGTGCAGTGCCAAGACATTGCAGACCAGCTTGGGTAAATGTTTGCCCAGTACTTGAGTCCTGGTCTACAGTCTGTCAGTCCCACAACATTGTGGCCTTTCTATGCATTTCTTTGCCAGTTTTTGCCAAGTATTTATGCCTTAATTTTCCCACTGCAGAGCCACTTGTGGTTATGTTGAAGTAGTCTTCACAACACAGATAACCACATCTCATGCAGGTGGTCCATCCCACATAATCTAATCTATTACACGTCAACAGAAATTTTACATTGACCTGTCTGTTAATAAAATTTGCAATGAGCACATGCTGATGTCATAACAGAATGGTGCATTGGGCTCACTCAGGGACCAAGGTCTGGGTGCGCCTGCTATTTCTGTAACCACTATAGCTACGCCACTGGGTCACATTGTGGCTGGCACTGTATGGCTGGACACTTTTAAACTGGCTTTAGGAGCACACTGTGTCTGGCACTGTATGGATGGGCACATTGAGTCTGGAATTGTGGGTACGCTGTGGTTGACACTATATGAAGTGGCACATTGAGGCTAGCACTTAATGGAAGCATGTGGCTTACACTAAATGGAGGGCACATTGAGGCTGGCACTGTATAAAGGCATGTGGCTGTCACTGTATAGAGGGACACATTTAGGCTTTCATTTGGGAGCACACTGGCTGGCACTCTATGGGGGCACACTGTGTGTGGGCACATTTTGACTGTAATGTAATGTTGCAGTGTGAATGTTGTCCCTTTTCTTCATTAATTCACACTGAGCTAAGACAATAGAGTAGGTATCTTGTATCCCTATGGAAAACTCCCGAAAACACATTATGATGACACATTTTGTTGTGCTAAAAGCTCTGCTCTGCTACATCAGTATATATAATTACAATTCCCACTGCCAGTTACAAACACATTTGGTCTTCCAATAACAATATAATATACATTAACAAAAGTAACCATTATCAAAATCTATTTCAGGTAGAAATCACTTACATTGATCTCAAATTCCCACTTTAATCTTCCTGGTATGAAAATTGCATTTGTATAACTTTAGTCTTTGAACTTACAGAGTTTTAATCATTGCCACTGGGTGAAAAAAATAAAAATAAAACACAGTAAAGAAATTGCCTTTGGTGAGTAATTATATTTTAGAATTTAATATGAACATGTATTTTAATATAAGTCCTGACATTATTCAATACCTAATAATAGATTTAACAGCATCCGATGATTTGATTATAAAGCCATCGGTTCATTTGTCATATTTCATCCCACGCTGACCTCTCACTTGAAATATATAATTGAGACAGGTGAAATTACATTCTGATCTAACATTTTTAAGCTAAAACGGATTTGGGTTTCCAGGGAGAGGCCCCAGTCGTGTCAATTTTTCAATATTACCACTTTATTAAAATATTCAATAGAAGAGGTTATGCAGCCTCTTGGCTGGAATATATTT
The DNA here is from genome assembly GCF_050947455.1 of Rhinoderma darwinii. Lineage (NCBI taxonomy): Eukaryota > Metazoa > Chordata > Amphibia > Anura > Rhinodermatidae > Rhinoderma > Rhinoderma darwinii. The sequence goes on from NC_134687.1 coordinate 612,577,054, forward strand.
CTGTGTCAATCAGATTTCACCACCTTTGGCAACCATTTTACTGTTAGCAGCATATACAATTAATCTACATAAAAGGTTACAGCCCGTATTATGCTCCAGAGCTACACTCACTATTATGCTGGTGGAGTCACTGTGTACATACATTACGTTACTTACCCTGTACTGATCCTGAGTTACAGCCTGTATTATACTCAGGAGCTGCACTCATTGTTCTGCTGGTGGAGTCACTGTGCAATTACATTACATTACTTGTTTTGTACTGATCCTAAGTTACATCCTGTATCTCTTTATTTTATGCAAAAATACAAAACATATCATACTCAATAATCAAAACAGCTTTTTATACCATACACATTACTATACACATTACTATATACAGCAGGGGTCTCAAGCAAGCGGCCCGCGGGCCGCATGCGGCCCCTGGGGCTGTTATCTGCGGCCCGCGGGACACAGAGCCGCTAGTATCGGCCCTGCTCCGAGACTCTGGAATTCCCTGACATCGCTGTCCACATATGAACAGCGATGTCTGGGGCTTCCCCAGAGCCGGAGTCCCGGGCAGAGCGCTAGTACAGGCTCTGCTCCGGGACTCTGTGGAATTCCCTGACATCGCTGCCCATATATGGACAGTCTGTCAGGGTCTTCCCCAGAGTGGAGCAGAGCCCTGGTGTCGACTCTGCTCCTGGACTCTGTGGAATTCCCTGACATCGCTGTCCACATATGAACAGCGATGTCTGGGTTTTCCACAGAGCCGTAGTCCCGAGCAGAGCGCTAGTGTCGGCTCTGCTCCGGGACACTGTGGAATTCCCTGACATCGCTGTCCACATATGAACAGCGATGTCTGGGGCTTCCCCAGAGCCGGAGTCCCGGGCAGAACGCTATTATGGGCTCTGCTCCGGGACTCTGGGGAAGCCTCTGACATCGCTGTCCATACATCGACAATGATGTCAGGGGCTTCCCCGGAGCAGGAGTCCCAGTGATGTCAGGAGCACAGCTGGAGTCCCAGGAAGAGCCTACTAGCCCTCTGCCTGGGACTCCAGCTCTGGGGTTGCCCTTGACATCTCTGTCCATATATGGACAGTGATGTCAGGAGCAGAGCTGGAATCCCAGGTAGAGTGCCAGAAGCGGCTCTGCTCCGGGACTCCAGCTCTGGGCAAGCCTCTGACATCACTGGGGCAGCCTCTACAGAGGGCACTGTGGCAGCCTCTACAGAGGGCACTGTGGCAGCCTCTACAGAGGGCACTGTGGCAGCCTCTACAGAGGGCACTGTGGCATTATCTACAAGTGGATGTGTGGCAGTATCTGAAGAGGACACTGGCATTATCTAGGGGTGTGTTGCATTATCTGCAGAGGGCACTGTGGCCTTATCTACAGAGGGCACTGTGGCCTTATCTACAGAGGGCACTGTGGCCTTATCTACAGAGGGCACTGTGGCCTTATCTACAGAGGGCACTGTGGCCTTATCTACAGAGGGCACTGTGGCCTTATCTACAGAGGGCACTGTGGCCTTATCTACAGAGGGCACTGTGGCCTTATCTACAGAGGGCACTGTGGCCTTATCTACAGAGGGTGCTGTGGCCTTATCTACAGAGGGCACTGTGGCCTTATCTACAGAGGGCACTGTGGCCTTATTTACAGAGGGCACTGTGGCCTTATCTAGGGGTGTGTTGCATTATCCACAGAGGGCACTGCGGCAGCATCCACAGAGGGCACTGCGGCAGCATCCACAGAGGGCACTGTGGCACTATCTAAAAAGGGGCTGCCCAATCTTGACGTGTGCTAACTGAGCCGCCGGACTGCATTTAGCGACACTTAAACTGGAAAGCTGGATTGTTGAAATAAGCACGTGGAGAAATATCTCAAATTTTAAACCTAGCGCTATTATTATAGTAATGTAGTATTATTATTCTAGTAATATAGTGTTATAGTAGTTCAAATAACGAATTGATTAACAATAATTTTGTATTGTATCAAATTTGAAATTAATGCGGCCCGTCAACTTCCCATTTTTTCTATATGCGGCCCACTTACCCGGCCGAGTTTGAGACCCCTGATATACAGAAACAAGTCAGACCTGGCCACACACAACCCACGCGTCAGATATTCCCTCACCAACATACCATATTATAACAAGAAATAAAACATATACCGACCTTATCAACCAGGGGCCAATCATGGATACACAAGAAAGAAATAATAACAACAACAACAACAACAACAACAACAACAACAACAACAACAACAACAGCATTACTAATAATAAACTAATAATAATAAAATAATAACTGAAACCATCTCTAATATAGACTATTATATATATTTTTTATTTTTTTTTGTTTTTTAAATTATTATTATAATTTTTTTTAATTTTTTTTTTTTTTTTTTTCACACAACTACTACCTAACTCTTATACCAAGAAAGAGTACATGGAGTCTTTAAGCCAAGATATAAAACATATACTTTATTTAACAAAATTTTAAAAGTTGATACATGAACTATTTAAAAATGAAACACCACAGATGACAGACAAAAAGACCGCCAGAACATGAGGCAATTAATCATGAGAATTCACATAACCATTATGTATCCACATATACATTGGTGTACAGTGTCATAGAGAAAATGCATAGTGCAACATAATTACTTGAACCATTGGTATGTCTATTTCTAAGGGTATGAGAAATGTTCTGTTACCAGCCTCAATACAAGGGCCAATAGGGACCCCCCTACCACTATTCAATTTAGTAAAGTGCTAAGTGCAAACAATAAACAAACTGAACAGAGGTGGACTACTGACCCATGATGCTGTGTCTCAAGAAATGGCGACCTGCCCCGACGCGCGTTTCGGCTTCCGCCTTCGTCTGGGGGTGGCACTTGCTAGTTTCTACTTCCTATTTATCCTATCTACTGACCAATTGCAAGCTATTGTGCTCATCTGCAGAATATTATTACCTGAGAGTATCTCTGTCATTCCTCGGCGTCATGACCGCGATTGTCCATGGCAGCTCATCACATGATGTGGGCGTCATGTGACACGTGGAGTGCGTGCGTGATTGCATCATCGCAATGCATCACCATCACGTGTGTATTATAAACGCCAACTCATAGTGAGTCGCCATGGACGCCTGCGCATGCGCACTTGACACAGATTCGTACTTTTAAAAAAGAAGGCTTCTCTACATGTCCATATTAAAAGGTAAATATCGTAATAGATAGTAATTGCCACATACAAATAGGACATGTATGCTGCTATAGAGATATGGAGAGAAATAGTGTCATCACGAAATGTTGTAAAATACGTTAGTTCTTATAACATTAATATTCATATTTATAAATTTTTTATGATGCCTAATTCTGAGATCATATACACGATAATATCTAACTATTCCAAACGACCTAACTCTCCCTAACCATCCTTATCTACCCCTCACCACCATCTCGCCTCATGTCCGCATAGTCCAGATGCTGGCCCCTCCTCCACACCCTACACCCCAGCCCAACCTCTCGCCCCATGTCTTCCTCATGTCCGCTTAATCTAGGGTTGGGCTAGGCACACCCCCCAACCCCTCTCCCAACCTATTTTTTCCCCCATCTAACCCTAATCTATCAGTTTTTATTATATAAAAAACTACAATCACCACAAATATATACAATTTACCACAGCAATCCTATCCAATCCATACCCGAAAGCACCAAGTTCGGCCGTTTGTAAGTCTTTCTTCCTGTCAACTCAAAACAAAACAAAAATTCTACTGTTTCATGCCAGCCCACCACCAGAGAGAGAGAGAAGGGGAGAGCCCCCCCCAGCACCCCCCCAGAGGCCGAGGTCCATGCCCACCGACGCACCATCCCTATCGCTTGCCCTATCGCCTTGCCCTACTGCTAGCCCTCCATCTTGCCTTGCAGAAACTAACCCTATGCTGACCCTCCCTTTCCCTATCCTGACCCTATTGCTTACTTTAAGATGCCCCGGAGGAACGCAGACCCCTACCACCAGTGGAGCACCGGCGACAACCCCCCCTCATGGAAACCGACACATTAGGGCACCCTAAAGGAGAAGCCCCTCCACAGGCGAGAGGCTCTAGATGCACCCAATCTGCCGACCTCCAAAGATTTAACCTTCACCAGGTCACCCAGGATGTTGCTAACGACCTCTTCCTTGAGAAGGATTTTCTTCTGCGTTGACACTAAGCATCGTGCGTTCCATATAAAGTGCCTAACTACTATGCTAACTAAAAACATAGTGCACCGGTCCCTTCCACCAAGGTCTCTGAACATCCCATAGACCCAACCAGCATAAGAGAGGCTGGTTAGGCCAGGCCAACCTATGGAGGTCCCTAACCTTTTGTGTACCTCTGTATTAAAGGGGCAATGAAGCAGAAAATGCTCCATGCTTTCCAGCATTCCGCCGCACTCCTCCCGGCGGCAACCCCTATCAGCAGAGTTCCTGCACTTTAGATTGCCCCTCACATACAGTCTCCCATGGAAGCAACGCCAAGCCAGATCCCAAAACTTCTGGGGAATCCTCTTCGAATTCAAAAGTCTTAATCCCACCCCGAGGTCACTACTTGGGCAGTCTTTGAGCGTTAGGGGCTTCTGGAAGTGGGTCATCAGGACCCTCCTGTCAAGAAATGTTCTCGGCATGGTCCTGATCTCCCCCACTCCCAGACCCCACCAACAAACAACCTTCAGAACCAAGGTGGCATAAGCCGGGAGATGTCCATGGGGTGTATGCAGGTCTTTCACTTGCCCTCCTGTCTCCCATTCCTGGAAGAAGGGCTGAAACCACCCCCTGCAGGAGGATATCCACAAAGGAGCCCTCTCTTGCCAGAGGTTTGCCAGGTTGATCTTAATAAAGGTGTTCACTAGGAACACCACCGGGTTAACCATACCTAACCCACCTAGTGTCCTTGGTAGGTAAGTAACCTCCCTCTTGATTAGGTTAAGCCTGCTCCCCCATAACAGCTAGAAAAACAGGCTGTAGACCCAAGTCCAGAGAGGTTCTGGCAGAACGCACACACTGCCCAGGTAAAGCAACATGGGTACCAGGTAGGCCTTGGCCAAGTGAACCCTTTCCCTCAGGGTTAAGGACCAACCCTTCCATTGGTCGACCTTCTGGGCAACTAGAGTCAGCCTACTCTCCCAGTTTTTCTTGGGGTAATCACCTGGGCCAAATTCTACTCCTAAAATTTTAGCAGACCCTTGAGGCTCTGGAAGGGTGTCCAGGAGGCCAAAACCAGGACCTCCTCCTCCCAGCCAGAGACTTTTGCACTTATCCCGGTTGATCTTGGACCCAGATGCCAACGAGTAACGTTCCACTTCCGACATCACCCATTCTGCCTCCCCTTTCGAGGACTAAAACGGAGAAGAAAAAGAAACACGGCGCCACATCGTGCAAAGTAAAAGTGGGATTAAATGAAGGCGCAAAACTGGTTAGATATAAGCTCACCTTGGAGAGTGGACACTGATGAGGTGTCACACAAGCATAAGAGCTGCTGCCAGGTCCAAAAACACAAACAAAACAGAGTTTGTTGTCCAAATAGGAAGTAAAAAGCAGAAAAACGGACCAACGGCGCTGCAATTGAGGTCGGGAAATAAGGACCTTTAGACGGACATCACGGCAAATATTTTAATGACAAGGCTACGCGTTTCGACACCGGACTTGTGTCTTCATCAGGCCAACATAACATGTGTGGTTCAAGCACATTTATATACAAGTGAATACAAGAGGAAACAGGAAGAGGGAACAAAGTCCCGCCAAAAAACACAGGTCAAAGTTCAGAGACATTGAAAATAAAAAAAAAATAAAAAAAAAAGACCATACATGAATCATTATAATGAGAGATAGATATAATAGAATCCTTTGCAAAATAACACTAAAAATACATTGAAGGAAAATGATCGGCACTACACCAAACCACGCCGTTTTCAAACACATATACACATATACAAATACACTTCATATCTTGGGTAACAGTACTAACCATGGTCAAGGATCAATACTTAGAATTTACATTCAGTACCATGGTTAGTACTGTTACCCAAGATATGAAGTGTATTTGTATATGTGTATATGTGTTTGAAAACGGCGTGGTTTCGTGTAGTGCCGATAATTTTCCTTCAATGTATTTTTAGTGTTATTTTGCAAAGGATTCTATTATATCTATCTCTCATTATAATGATTCATGTATGGTCTTTTTTTTATTTTTTTTATTTTCAATGTCTCTGAACTTTGACCTGTGTTTTTTGGCGGGACTTTGTTCCCTCTTCCTGTTTCCTCTTGTATTCACTTGTATATAAATGTGCTTGAACCACACATGTTATGTTGGCCTGATGAAGACACCAGTCCGGTGTCGAAATGCTTAGCCTTGTCATTAAAATATTTGCCGTGATGTCCGTCTAAAGGTCCTTATTTCCCGACCTCAATTGCAGCGCCGTTGGTCCGTTTTTCTGCTTTTTACTTCCCCTTTCGAGGAGACAAAGTTGGAGACGTCATTTGCATACGCAACCACCCTCTGAGCGGCCTCTGGCCCTACCAGGCTAGCCCTGACTCCCGCCAATGGTCCACGATCAATCCTTCTGAGAAAAGGATCGATAGCGAACACATATAGCAAAGGGCTCAAGGGACAACTCTGGCGGACACCAGACCCAACCTCAAAGGGGGTTCCAACCCAACCGTTCACTATCGCAAAAGTCTCTGCCCCAGCATATAGGGTCTAGAGCCAATTTACAAACCCTTCCGGTAGGCCGTACCTCAGAACGACCGACCAGAGGTACTCATGATTCACCCGGTCAAAAGCTTTAGCTTGGTCCAAGGACAGAATGTACCCCTCCCACCGACCAGAATTTCCCTGCTCCACTGCCTCTCTGACACGGAGGACAGCACTAAACGTGCTGCGGCCTGGAACAGAGCAATGCTGGACCGGCAAAAGGAGCCGGGATGCAAACTTCACCAGCCGATTAAACAAGAACCTTTTTGTCTGCATTGAGAAGCGCTATGGGATGCCAATTCTCAATACAGGTCGAGTCTTTACCCTTTGATAAAATGATCAAGGCTGATCTCCTCATTGACATTGGTGAAGTACCCGAGGAAATGCACTCATTAAACACCTCAGTCAAGAGGGGAACTAGGGTTCCCTTGAAGGTTTTATAGAACTCGGATGTTAAGCCATCCGGCCCTGGCAATTTTTTGAGGGCAAGCCCATCAATCGCCAGTCCCACTTCCTCCTCGTTGATCGAATCCATCAAGAGAGGGGTCTACCCCTGGCTCAGGGATGGTTTCAGCCAGGAAAGCCGACATTTCGTCTCGGTTTGGATCTTGCTTCCCCAAGAGGTGCGAGTAAAAGGATCTGACGACCTCCAAGATCCCTGATTTGGATCTCTTCAGAGATCCTATACTATCGATCAGTCCTGTCACAACCTTACAACTCACTGACATCTTACAGTTCCTGTAGGGGTCGGGCGAGCGGTACCTCCCGAAATCCCTCTCAAGAACTAAAGATGCGTGCCTATCATACTGACACCTCCTGAGCAAAGCTTTCACCCCGGAGATCTCCTCCCCACTATCCCCGGTTGAGACCAGATGTTCGAGTTTCCTCCTCATTTCCTGATATAGGCGGTACCTACTCATGGACCTGAGGCTCGAGAGCCTGTGGAAAAATCCTGCCACTCGGCCTTTAAACAACTCCCACCACTCAGACTTAGTACCACTGAGATCCAACAAAGGTACCTGGCTCTGAAGAAAATCCTCAAAGGCCTGTCTTATCTCCGCTTCTTCCAAGAGAGTAGAATTCAGCCTCCATATACCTCTTCCCATCTGGAGGGACTCTGCAATGTTCATAGAGAAAATAATCATACAGTGATCGGAGAACTCCACCTCAACAACGGACACTGGTGAAGAGATGGCCTCCTCCTTCAAAAAAACCTGTGTATCCTAGACCTACAACTACCTCTATGATAGGTGAAATCCGAGTGGCCTGGGGTATGCCTGATGTGGATATCCACCAGGCGAGCATCGCTAACTATACTTTTTAATGCTACACTATCATAGGTCAATTTTTTATCTCCGGAACCTCCTCTATCTCGGGGCTTCATGACAGTTTTGAAGTCCCCTCCAAAGATAACTTGTCGACCTGAAAAAAAGAAAGGCTTAATCCTCATGAAGAGACTTTTACGGTCCCATTTGCTCTGGGGTCCATATATATTAATTAATCTTAATTCCTGTCCCCTCATGAGGACATCTAAGATCAAGCACCTCCCCATTTCTAACTCAATCATCCGTCAGCATGTTACCGGTGCGGTGAAAAGGACCGCCACTCCGCTATAAGGCTCAGCCGCAAGAGACCAGTAGGAGGGCCCGCGTCGCCATTCCCTCCTAGATTTAGCGACGTCTGCCAAAAGTGACAGCCTGTTCTCCTGTAAAAATAAAATGTCGGCTTCAACTCGGCCAAGAAAAGCAATGGCTGCAAATCTCGCCCTATCTGACTTAATGCTGGCAACATTAATCGATGCCAGCGCCAACGGAGTGGGTGCCGCCATCATGGATTTTTGAGTTAGACAGCTTTCTTCTTCCCACCCCCCTTTATATGACGAGGACCCCTCTTCTTTGCCTCACTTCTTGCAAATTGAGGAGTCTATACTCCCCACCCTATTCCCATCTTCATCCCCAAGTTCAGGGCCAACTTCCCCCTCTGGGGGCAACGGCCCCTTCAGCAGGGGAGGCTCAACGACTCTAGGGCGCCCTACCATGTCCTTCCTCTTAGTATGAGAGGCTGGAACGTAACGGGAGCATGGTATTGATCAGTAGAGTGCACCAGGGGGGGTACAGAATTTACCTTCCTGGGCCAGGGCGGGGCCAGATGTACTTGGCCCTTGGGTTTTGTCCAGTGTCCCTTTTGCTGAGTCCTCTCCTCCCCCACACTTTCATAGTGGGAGGACTGAGAGTCCCCATCCCTCTGCTCCCTTTGTATCCTCCTCATCTCCTCATTCAATTCGGCCTCGGCAGGGGCATCAGCTTCAGGGGGGCATCCAAATCCGAATCAGAGGTCGTCCCAGTTTCCTGGAGCGCCCTCCGCTCCCTCTCCTTCCTTCGCTTCTCCGCCTTTCTCAGGCGAGAAGGGGGACCCCTCTTCGCGTCCTTCCCCTGCCCCTGTACCCCATCATCTCTGCCCGCACCCTCACCCACGGAGGCCTCCCTCCTTTCATCCTCCACAGGTTTGGAACAAGCATTGACGACAGAGCGAGGACACCGACTGAACGGGTGACCTAAGTCACCACACAGGTTGCAGTGAATCCGGTCACACGATGCGGCTAGATGACCAATCCCCCCACAATGAGCACAGTTCTGCACATTGTAGCCTGCACTCAAATGTGAGGGGTCGCCACACTGGTGACACAGCTTCGGCTGCCCCTGGTGGAAGACAAGGATCCGATCTCTTCCCAGGAAAGCAGACGATGGTATGTGGGTATGTAGTTTTACCATGAACGACCAGGCACCTGACCAGATGCCAAACTCATCAAGTTCTTCCGTGGCATCTCTACTACCTCTCCGTACCTTCCCAACCAGGTCATGATATCAATACAAGAGAGTGACACGTTACGGGTAAGAACGGTCACTCTCTTGGGACCACTTTGGCGAGAAATTGCTTGTGCAGCAAAGTCTCGCCAGCCAGGCTCGTCCTTCACCAGCTCATAGTTCCCCCAGAAGACCTCAAGGCCCCCTGGGTGAACAAAGCTGATCTCGAACTCGACCGAGCCATGAGGATGTATCAAGGCAAAGATGTCACTCGCTTTGAAGCCCATCCCCAGCAGCAGCTCCACCACCCTCTTTCTGGGAGGGCATGCATCATTGCCACGCCACCGGAGACGGACCACATTCCTCCTGGCTACAGCCTGCCCGGCTGCTGGTGTGGTGGCCCGTGGGTGGCGGGGAATGCAGGAACCCAAAATGGTGGATACTGGGCTCTCTGTCTTGTGTCACGGTGGTATTTTGCCTTGCAGGCCTTCCCACCTCCCAGGGACACACACACACAGTGATAAGGGGGTTGCACAAGATGATGATGATGATGACTGTTGTTTCCCCCGGGGCACTCCCTTGGTGGCTGACTCCTGTCTGGTGTTATTTGGGGTGCCCTTGGTGTAGAGTGCAAATAGAAGACAGGAGACGGTGGTGGCAGTTAATCAGGAGAGCTTGCAGCACACTTTTACTTTTCAAGATGGAGATAGTACAATACAAATATGTCATCCAAATTCAGCTCAATCAGTGTAGCCCAATGCTAAATGCAGGAGTGCTATTATCTCTCTACTCACAGTCTCTCTTTCTGGACTCTTCTGGCTCCTTGAGCTGTTATTCCAATGAATCTCTTTAGGCCTGTCTTTCTCTGTAATCCGCAAATGGCTGAACTCAGGAGCACCTTCACTGTGCTTCCTGCTGCATCCACTCCTAGCTCACCACAGCCCTCACTCACTCTAACCACTCCCTAATTAACTCCTCCCAGCTTCTGTTACATTATAGAAAAACACTCCGCATAGGCTGAAACACAATGTCATAACATTTCTGAACCTGTAGATGGCAGCATAACACAACACATGAAGACAAACATAGTTTTCATAGTAGTGCTCCTGTGGGACACTACATACACCCCCTCTTTAAATAAAGCCGTCCTCGGCGTCCGACTCTCCAGGCGGCAGGTTAACCTAAAACAAAGGTTAATCACAATTGCAATAATAAACTAAGAGTCCATACAGTCTCTGAGGAATATGAGGATATAATGCTGAACAGGGAAAATGTCCAAGAGTCCTTGTCATATGAACTGGGGAAAATGAAGGGCTTGTTACCCAATTGGGATGCAAACAATACAATGTCTCTGGTGAAGGATAATCCAAAAATGAAGTCTCAGATTCAACAGTTCAATCTTGATATCGAGCTGGCATCTTACCTCGGGTAGCTCTATCAGATCTCCTCAGGGGCTCCTCTATAACAATTTCAGGGTCCCTGGATTCCTCTGGACCAGGCCGGAACTCGGATGACGAGGTCACTTGGTCTTCGCCGGGATCAAGAACAGTTCTTGGAACAAAAATAGACAGCCAAGGTTGGAACAGCCAATCAAGAGGGGACATACTAGTTGTTGGCGGTAGCGGTTCAGCTGCAGGAGATTTCTCAGTTGTCTGTGGTTCTGCTGGTACCTCTTCCTTTAGGCAGAGCTTGAGACGATTACGGTGGACGACTTGGGAATCTCGGCCTTCGCGCACAATCTCATAGACATCAGTCCCAGGGTGCGGGATGGACTTAATTGTGTATGGTTCTTTCTGCCACTTGCTGTCCAACTTACTTGAACGATGGTTGTTTTTCAGCCACACACGGTCTCCAATTTGGAAGGGTTCTGCTTCGGCCTTTTGATCAAAACCTGCTTGTTGCCTTTGACGAGCATCTTCCATCCGTCTTTCCACAATCTCGTTGGCTTCAGCCAGGCGACGCTGGTGATCACTCACCCACTCTGTGTTTGGCAGGGGGTTGATAGTATCTGGAACTTCGACATCCATGGCCAAGTCCGAAGGCAATTTGCCCTGACGGCCAAACAGGAGATAGTAAGGAGTGTACCCTGTGGAGCAGTGCACAGTGTTAAAACCACAAAAAAGGCCATACTCACTAGGTAGGTGGGTGGGTGAAAACCCGTTCCCATCAGGACGCAGACGGGTCAAAGAATGCTGCAGAAGGAGTGTGCATTAAGTAGTGATAGCCCCTCCCACTAGTCTTGAGGGGAGTGGCGGACTAAGTGCTCAAAGGTGTGCGATAAATGAGTGTCAGTGTAGTGCTAGGGTGTGAATGGATGGTAAAAAATAAATATGTATGTATGAAAGTGTGTAATAATGTAATAAAAATAAATAAATAAATAAATGTGATGAATAGGGGTCAGTGCTGTGAATAGTACATGGGGTGTCAGTACTATGTGTAATACGTGGAGGGATAATGTGCTGGTCGTCAGGCATGGCGTATCTTGCCGAATAACAGCCTATTTGTAACGCCGCTAGTGTTAGCTAAAGCGGGCTGCTCTGCATTCCAAACCAAACGCCAGCACATCATGCCCTCCCAGCATATAAGACCCGGCTGCGTCCTGAAAAAAAGTGTAGTATACGTAGTAAGAAATATCCATGAAACATGGGGTATTAGTTGTTATTTTGGCCAAAATACGCAAAGCTCGCAACCCAACGTCAAGGGTCCCCAGTGCCTTGCGAGTCCCTAACCAGAACTTTTCGTTCCTAATTTAAAAACACAAACAGAAAAAATGGGACATAAAGATCATCAAAACCACAAAAAAGGCCATACTCACTAGGTAGGTGGGTGGGTGAAAACCCGTTCCCATCAGGACGCAGACGGGTCAAAGAATGCTGCAGAAGGAGTGTGCATTAAGTAGTGATAGCCCCTCCCACTAGTCTTGAGGGGAGTGGCGGACTAAGTGCTCAAAGGTGTGCGATAAATGAGTGTCAGTGTAGTGCTAGGGTGTGAATGGATGGTAAAAAATAAATATGTATGTATGAAAGTGTGTAATAATGTAATAAAAATAAATAAATAAATAAATGTGATGAATAGGGGTCAGTGCTGTGAATAGTACATGGGGTGTCAGTACTATGTGTAATACGTGGAGGGATAATGTGCTGGTCGTCAGGCATGGCGTATCTTGCCGAATAACAGCCTATTTGTAACGCCGCTAGTGTTAGCTAAAGCGGGCTGCTCTGCATTCCAAACCAAACGCCAGCACATCATGCCCTCCCAGCATATAAGACCCGGCTGCGTCCTGAAAAAAAGTGTAGTATACGTAGTAAGAAATATCCATGAAACATGGGGTATTAGTTGTTATTTTGGCCAAAATACGCAAAGCTCGCAACCCAACGTCAAGGGTCCCCAGTGCCTTGCGAGTCCCTAACCAGAACTCAAGACTAGTGGGAGGGGCTATCACTACTTAATGCACACTCCTTCTGCAGCATTCTTTGACCCGTCTGCGTCCTGATGGGAACGGGTTTTCACCCACCCACCTACCTAGTGAGTATGGCCTTTTTTGTGGTTTTGATGATCTTTATGTCCCATTTTTTCTGTCAGTGCACAGTGTTGTTATACAGGTACACCAATTCTGGCAGGAGAGTCGGCCAATCAGCCCTCTTCTGGGACGGAACAGTTCTTAACATCCCAATAAGAGTCTGGTTCATCTTTTCACATAAGCCATTACCTTGTGGATGATAAGCGGTAGTTCTCAGCTTCTGACAGCCATAGAGGGAACACAACTCGTGGAACAGTTGAGACTCAAATGCGGAACCACGATCAGTCAGGATCTTGTCCGGACAGCCATAGGGGAGTACGAAATTCTTCCAAAAGATGGCAGCGGTGGTCTTGGCAGTCAGGTCTTTCACTGGCATAGCTACCACGAACTTCGTATAGTGGTCAATTATAGTTATAGCATAAGTATACCCAGTGCGGCTTGGTTCAAACTTGACATGGTCAATGACTACCAGTTCCAGCGGTCTATGACTGATGATGGGGTGAAGTGGGGCTCTCTGGTCATGACGCTCTCCTCGGCTCTGAGCACAGGTGGGACATTCTCGGCACCACTTCTCTATGTCGTCTCTCATGCCAATCCAGTAAAATCGTCGGCGTATGGTATCTTCCGTTTTATGAACCCCAAAGTGTCCCGATCTGTCATGGTAGGCTTCCAAGATGGATTTGGAATCTCGCCGGGGTACCACAATTTGATGTAGACGCTCACCCGTTACTGGATCCAGGGCAGTCCTCTGTAGTAGACCTCTGGACACGAAAAGTCGATTCCTCAGTCTCCATAGACAAATTAATTCCTGATCAGCTTGACCTCTACGTATTCGGTCCGGAGTCCTCTTCTGAAGAAGGGAAGTCTGCAATTCCTGTAGGTTTCTACTCTCCCGTTGGAATCTAGCCCACTGTCTGGAATCTTGGGAGCAGTCAGGAACATTTGGTTGCGGATGTTCGTTTCGCTTCCTCTGAGCGATCACCGAATTCTGGGTTGCAAACTGAGCATAGAATGTAGGCATCTCTACCTCTTCCCATTCATCATTACATCGGACCAGTTCTTCACCCACAGGCAAACGGGATAAGGCATCGGCATTCACGTTGGACGCACCAGTCCGGTACTTGATCACAAACTGATAATTCGCCAGTCTGGATGCCCATCGCTGTTCAAGAGCTCCCAGTCGCGCTGTATCCAAGTGGGCCAGCGGATTATTATCCGTGAAGACGATGAAGGGTGTTGCAGCCAGGTAATCTTTAAATTTTTCGGTCACTGCCCACACAAGGGCCAGGAATTCCAGCTTAAAGGAACTATAATTCTGGTCGTTCCGTTCAGCGCCTCGAAGACCTCTGCTGGCATAAGCGATGACTCTCTCTTTCTGGTCCTGTACCTGCGACAGGACGGCCCCCAATCCCTTCTGGCTGGCAGCAGTATACAGCCTAAAGGGTTGGTTGTAGTCAGGATATCCCAGGATAGGTGGTTCGGTTAACAGCTGCTTCAGCTTCTGGAAAGCGGCTTCATGGGCTTCAGCCCACTCAATCGGGATCCTTCTCTTCATAGCTTCCTTGGAGTGACCTCTTAACAATCCCTGGAGGGGTTCTGCAATCTGGGCAAAGTGTGGGATGAACCGTCTATAATACCCTGCAAATCCCAAGAAACTTCTCACCTCCTTGACTGTGGTAGGGGCTGGCCAGCTCTTTACTGCTGCTACTTTGCCTGGATCAGGAACCACTCCTTCTGCACTCACGACATGGCCTAAGTAATGGACTTCCGGCTTCAGGAGATGACACTTGGAGGGTTTCACTTTCAGGCCATATTTGATGAGGGTTTTGAGGACTTCTGCCAGGTGCTGTAGGTGTTCCTCATAAGTCTTTGAGTAGATGATTACGTCGTCCAGGTACAAGAGGACGGTCTCGAAGTTTTGGTGACCCAGGCAGCGTTCCATCAGCCTCTGGAAGGTTCCCGGGGCATTGCATAGCCCAAAGGGCATACAATTAAACTCGAACAACCCCATGGGAGTAGTGAAAGCAGTCTTTTCCCTATCTTCGGGAGCCATAGGTACCTGCCAATACCCGCTGGTCAAATCCAGAGTTGAGAAGTAGGCAGCAGACCCCAAAGCAGTCAGGGATTCTTCAATGCGTGGCAGGGGATACGCATCCTTGTGAGTGATATTATTGATTTTGCGGTAGTCCACGCAGAATCTAATGTTGCCATCCTTCTTTTTCACCAGGACTAGGGGTGCAGCCCATGGACTGTAGCTCTCCCGAATCACATCTGCGTCCTTCATCTCCCGAATCATTTTCTTCACTGGCTGGTACATGGCTGGTGGAAGGGGACGGTACCTTTCTTTGACGGGTGGATGGACGCCTGTAGGGATGGTGTGCTCAATGATAGTAGCCTTCCCAAAATCCATAGGATGTTTACTGAAGGCTTGTTGATTGTCTTTGGCCACCATCAGGGCTCCTTCGATCTCCTCTTCGGTAGTATTAGCATCGCCAACATGGATCTCGGTCCACCAGGGTTTTGTTGTCATCTCAGGGGTAACTTGATTCTGGGTAGCTTGCTGGAACACTGTAGTCTCAGGGCTCCAGACATCTTGGAAGAAGACCTGTGAGAGCTTAGCAACTGGACGGTATTTACTCAGTACCACGGCCGTATCACCAATGTTCAGGAGGCGAATAGGTACCCTCCCATTAGAAACAGTCACTAGACTTCTGGCTGCTAGCACGGTCGGATGATCTTCCAGAAGAAGAGGTTCCACAAGGGCCTGGTAATCTTGACCTTGCAAACCTGGACGAGCTCGACACCACAGAATGGTTTCCGTGTCTGGTTCCAGAGTCACTGGTTGTGAGTCCATGATGCGGGCACGGCAGATCTCACCCTTTTCATTCGTGAACCTCTGTTGGGCATTCAAGAGACGGATAGCATGCTGAATTGCATTTTGATTGGAGACAGGGACTGTAGAAAGTGCTCGGTGTAGGGCATCTAGCATCTCTTCATAGCAATTCCTAAGAACATTCATGCCCAGCACCACTGGTGGAAAGTCATCATCCCAGACGTTCACTACAATTACGCCTTGCTGGGGCAGTTCAGTTTCTCCCATCTGGATCGTGGGTTCCCAGTAGCCCCGATGGGGTATCGATTGTCCATTACTGGCTACAATGTTAAGCCACGTGTCTGGGGGTTGTATCAGCTGGTCGAGGTCCCAGTACTTCTCAAACCAACTTCTCTGCAGAGTGGTGACTTGAGAGCCAGTGTCCAGTAAGGCCGACAGTGGGATCCCATTTAGGTGGATCGTAATCACTGGACACTGCCCAATGTACCGGGGAATCCATTCTGGTGTTGTGGGACCTATTGGTCTTCCTCCCGAGGGGCGGTCCTCTGCCTCGGGGGATTGTCGTTTAACTGACGACATTCTCTTTCAATATGGCCAGCTCTTTGACACCTACGACAAATGGGTCTTCCGGTGGTATCAAATCTGTCAGAAGAGCGTCTACCCCAATTCCGGTAACTTCCCCCTTCTGATTGGTTACTGAACCTGTTACTGGAGTAGCGGCGGCTTTCTTTCTGGCGTTGCTCCATATCTTCCATTTTCTGGCACATTTTACTGAGGCTCTTGGTGAGGACAGCAATTTGGTCCCTCAGTTCACCAACTGGATCTTGAGCTTGCATGTGAGCACACTGAGCTAGTGCAACTTGACTTCCCGCTGCTGTAGGATGATCTACTTGCGACTCCGTAGGAGTCTCTATGGAATAGGGGAAAACTTTGGCTTGGACCGCTGCGGCTTCAGTCCCCAGGATTCTAATTGCGAGCTCTTTAAAGTCCAAGAAGATACAGCTTGGGTTCTGGGAGGCCAACATTCTGAGCTGACTTTTAAGAGCTTCAGATGCAGCTCCTTCAACAAACTGCTCCCTTAAGGCCTTGTCAGCCTCTGCAGCCTCTAAGGGTTCTACTTGCATAATTGCCCGCTGGGCCTCCTGCAGGGATAAAGCAAAGTCTCTCAATGACTCAACCGGCTGCTGCTTCTTTCCAAAGAATCTCATCTTGAGCTCTGCCACAGTCCTTACTTCAAATGTGGCACGCAATCGGTCCAGTATCTGTTCCACTGTTTTTTTCTCTGTTCTGGGCCAGGATTTCACTTCTCTTAATGCTGCGCCCTCTAGTTGTCCTATCAATATCTCAACCCTCTGGTCTGTTGAGACAGGATACAAACGGAACATGGACAGCATCTTCTCTTTGAATTCCCTCAGGGAATGAACTTCGCCTTTGTAGCGAGGAAGCCATGGTGCTCCAAAGTAATAGGGCATAGTGAGTGGCATCACTTGCGCTGTTGGAGGTGACCCACTGGGGCTTGGAGAGCCGTTATCTCCGTCGTCAGACATTTTCTGCAATAAGTCCTACAGTAACCCCTAGCAACGGGTGTTCAATTTCAGGCTATGCACTAAGCCTCTTTTCCGGATATCTTTTCCGGTGTCTCTACACTGTTAACTGCCACTTTTTACTTTAAATCTCATTTACTGGCCTATTCAGGCACTCACCAGCTTTCTCTTAGCTGCTCCGCTGTTTTCGCGGGTTCTCTTGCGCAGCTCCTTGCCACTTCCAATATGGCGGCGACTTGGCGGGAAACTTTTATTCCGGCTGTAGCGAAATGTCTGTAACTCTGCTCCGGCTGCGATAATCTGGCTTCGGCTGTGGCGCATCAGCGCTGACTTAGTTCATAAGGCACAGAGGCCATAGATATCCTGTTCGTGACGCCAAAATTATATGTGGTGGCCCGTGGGTGGCGGGGAATGCAGGAACCCAAAATGGTGGATACTGGGCTCTCTGTCTTGTGTCACGGTGGTATTTTGCCTTGCAGGCCTTCCCACCTCCCAGGGACACACACACACAGTGATAAGGGGGTTGCACAAGATGATGATGATGACTGTTGTTTCCCCCGGGGCACTCCCTTGGTGGCTGACTCCTGTCTGGTGTTATTTGGGGTGCCCTTGGTGTAGAGTGCAAATAGAAGACAGGAGACGGTGGTGGCAGTTAATCAGGAGAGCTTGCAGCACACTTTTACTTTTCAAGATGGAGATAGTACAATACAAATATGTCATCCAAATTCAGCTCAATCAGTGTAGCCCAATGCTAAATGCAGGAGTGCTATTATCTCTCTACTCACAGTCTCTCTTTCTGGACTCTTCTGGCTCCTTGAGCTGTTATTCCAATGAATCTCTTTAGGCCTGTCTTTCTCTGTAATCCGCAAATGGCTGAACTCAGGAGCACCTTCACTGTGCTTCCTGCTGCATCCACTCCTAGCTCACCACAGCCCTCACTCACTCTAACCACTCCCTAATTAACTCCTCCCAGCTTCTGTTACATTATAGAAAAACACTCCGCATAGGCTGAAACACAATGTCATAACATTTCTGAACCTGTAGATGGCAGCATAACACAACACATGAAGACAAACATAGTTTTCATAGTAGTGCTCCTGTGGGACACTACACTGGGAGCGACCACTGCTCTCCTCGTTGCTCTCGGAAGGCATTTAGACCATATCTGTCTATCCAGAAAGACAGGTCCTTCTGCACTCCCCCTATGGTTTGCTTTCCCTCTCTTAAAGCGTCCAAGAGATGTTGTTGCAAGTTACCATCCCCGGACCTTGAGGATGAAGATGGGTGGGCCCGCTGTCCCCCTGCTGCGACACCAGCATAAGACCTACTGGATGTCACAGCAAGTGGAGCGCTAGGTCCATTGTCCCTGGTTGATACCCCATCCCCTCCACCTACCATCTCACCACCTACAGACACAGCACTCAACACCCCATTACCAGCAGACACTCCAGCAACTTTATTTACAGACACCTGCATACCCCCAGCAATTTCTACATCCACAGCCGGAACTTTTTTATTTAACTTCCCCTGCAGTCATCCTTCCGGCCAGGCCTGGTTCTATATTATGTATTTTTCCTTTACATTTTGTGTGGGTAGACACTGCTTCAGTCTCTGTATCATCAGGCACCTTTGCAGGGATGCCACCAGGTGTTATATGCGGTGTCCCTGCAGTGCCCTCCGCCTCATTAACCTCCATCTGTTCTATGAACTCAACATTTTTGGGAGAGGGGCCACCGTTGTCCCTGACGCCAGCAGCTCCCTTCTCGTCTACACCGCTTTTCAGCGATGCGGACGAAGGAGCCACTGACGTCACTGGAGCCGCCTCCGGCGCTAGACCACTCCCCCCTCCCACAGAAGAGTGGCCAACAGAGCCAGAGCCTCCTATTTCACCGCCCTTGCCCGGAACGTCTGCCGGCTTTACTGCGCCAACGACAGACTTCCGGCTTTCATACACCACATCCGGTTTCTGGTTTACCCGTTCTCCCGACCCCTGACTCGCATCAGAGACCAGTTTCCCATGCTCGCCATGCACCCAACACGGGGACACATCCCCTAGCATCACCAGGTCACCATCACCGGGCGGGGTTGGCGTCCGGCGCCATTTTGACCACCACGTGTTCTACTGCTGGACCCGTAACACTCTCCCCGCATTCCCTCTCCAGCCCCACTGCTGAGGCTGGAGCTGGGCGCCTTGCGGGACCTGTGCCCTGATCCTGACTTTCATCTGGCTCAGAGCACAGTAAAGACCTTGCTGTATAGACCAGTTTAAAGAGGCTCTGTCACCAGATTTTGCAACCCCTATCTGCTATTGCAGCAGATCGGCGCTGCAATGTAGATTACAGTAACGTTTTTATTTTAAAAAAACGAGCATTTTTGGCCAAATTATGACCATTTTTGTATTTATGCAAATGAGGCTTGCAAAAGTCCAAGTGGGCGTGTTTAAAGTAAAAGTCCAACTCTGCGTGTATTATGTGCGTACATCGGGGCGTTTTTACTACTTTTACTAGCTGGGCGTTCTGACGAGAAGTATCATCCACTTCTCTTCAGAACGCCCAGCTTCTGGCAGTGCAGACACACAGCGTGTTCTCGAGAGATCACGCTGTGACGTCACTCACTTCCTGCCCCAGATCCTGCATCGTGTCGGACGAGCGAGGACACATCGGCACCAGAGGCTACAGTTGATTCTGCAGCAGCATCGGCGTTTGCAGGTAAGTCGATGTAGCTACTTACCTGCAAACGCTGATGCTGCTGCAGAATCAACTGTAGCCTCTGGTGCCGACACGATGCAGGACCTGGGGCAGGAAGTGAGTGACGTCACAGCGTGATCTCTCGAGAACACGCTGTGTGTCTGCACTGCCAGAAGCTGGGCGTTCTGAAGAGAAGTGGATGATACTTCTCGTCAGAACGCCCAGCTAGTAAAAGTAGTAAAAACGCCCCGATATACGCACATAATACACGCCCAGTTGGACTTTTACTTTAAACACGCCCACTTGGACTTTTGCAAGCCTCATTTGCATAAATACAAAAATGGTCATAATTTGGCCAAAAATGCTCGTTTTTTTAAAATAAAAACGTTACTGTAATCTACATTGCAGCGCCGATCTGCTGCAATAGCAGATAGGGGTTGCAAAATCTGGTGACAGAGCCTCTTTAAATGAGCCCTTTGCAGATTTTTTTTCCTTTTCTTTTTTTCTTCTTAAATTTTGTTTTTCTTTTTCTTTTCCTCCTCTGTGGGTAACTCCGCACCAAAACAGAATCGCTGGAAGGATATCGGCGACTCCACATCACGGATCTGAGTACAAACATTACATTTCTTATCTTGTACTGATTCCAAATAACAGCCTATATTATACTCCAGAGCTGCATTCATTATTCTGCTGGTGCAGTAACTGTGTACATACATTACATTCTTTATCATGTATTGATCCTGAATTACAGCCTATATTATACTTCAAAGCTGCACTTACTATTCTACTGGTGGAGTCACTGTGAACATACATTATATTACTTCTCCTGTACTGATCCTGAGTTACATCCTGTATTATTCTCCAAAGCTGCACTCACTATTCTGCTGGTGGAGTCACTGTGTATGTACATTACATTACTTATCCTGTACTGATTCTGAGTTACAGCCTGTATTATATTCAGGAGCCGCACTCACTATTCTGCTGGGGGAGTCACTGTGTACATACAGTACATTAAATTTCTTATCGTGTACGGATTCTGAGTTACAACCTGTATTATACTCTAGAGCTGGACTCACTATTCTGCTGGTGGAGTCACTGTGTACATACATACAGTAACATTACAGTACTCATCCTCTACTGAACCTGAGTTACAGCCTGTATTATACTTCAGAGCTACACTCACTATTATAATGGTAGAGTCACTGTCTACATACATTACAATACTTATCCTGTACTGATCCTAAGTTACATCGTGTATTATACTCCAGAGCTGTACACACTATTCTGCTAGTGAAGTCACTGTATAAATACATTACATTACTTGTGTTGTACTGATCCTAAATTTATAGCCTGTATTATACTTCACCAGCAGAATAGTGAGTGTAGCTCGGAAGTATAATATAGGCTATAATTCAGGATCAGTACAGCATAAAGAATGTAATGTATATACACAGTGACTCCACCAGCAGAATAGTGAGTGTAGCTCTGGAGTCATTGTGTATATACATTACATTCTTTATGCTGTACTGATCCTGAATTACAGCCTATATTATACTTCAGAGTTGCACTCACTATTCTACTGGTGGAGTCACTGTGTACGTACGTACATTACTTATCCTGTAATGATCCTGAGTTACAGCCTGCATTATACTCAGGAGCCGCACTCACTATTCTGCTGGTGGAGTCACTTTGTACGTACATTACTTATTGTCACGGCGCTGGTCTCTGATTGCCGCCGTTCCTTACCTTGTGACGGCTGCGACCACAGACAATTAGCATCCTGCCAGCGTCTCCCTTCTAGGAGATGCCAGCACTTGCGGCCGTCCGGCCCTGCTCTGTCTGTTAAGGTGTGCCGCACGCTCGTCCTCGGCTCCACCCTTCCACTCCCTGCCTGAGCATTCTAGTAGTTTTCCCATGTATGTACTGCAAATCGTCCCTTAGTGTTTTCCTTCTCCCAGTGTTCCCGTACCCTGCCTCCGATCTCCTGTATCCCATGATGTGTATTATTTCCGAGCCTGTTTAATATCTGAGCCATGCAATGCCTCGCCTGCTGGAATACACCATGTCTGGTGTCAGTTGCCATCCCAGATACCATCCGCCACATCTGGCGCAACCCACAACATCTAGCCCCATCTGTGCCAGAGCCCTTGCCGCCGTCTGAACTATCCCAGGTACCCTTGTGCTTCACACCTTCCATAGACTTTTGCATAAACTGTGAGTTGGTCAGCTGCCTCTGCGCTATGGCGAAGCGGCCTAGTGGGTCCACATACCCCTAGATCGTGACACTTATCCTGTACTGATCCTGAGTTACAGCCTGTGTTATACTCAGGAGCTGCACTCACTATTCTCCTAGTGGAGACACTGTGTACATACATTACAAAACTTATCTTGTACTGATCCTGAATAATACATATTATACACCAGAGCTGCATTTACAGTTCTACAGCATTCAGAGCTGAAATCTTGTAGCAGAGTTTGCTTTTATGACTTGTATTCTGAGAAGTGTAATCTTAACAACCATGATTATACAGAAATCTTAAAAATATGTAGGTGTTGAGGTATGTTGTTAGGGACGTGTCTGACAACAGTCTTTGATGACTGTTTCCAATGAAGGCCAGCAAAGTTTTGAATGCAGCTCTTAACTGTTGACAAAGTTGAACATACCCTTTAACCCCATCCCCCTGCTTGCATTCTGGGCCCTAATGACCAAGCCATTTTTTACGGTTTTCCATTGTCACATTTCAAGAGCTATAACTTTTGTATTTTTGCGTCGACATAGCTGTATCAGGTCTTGTTTTTTGCGGGACAAGTTGTACTTTTTAATAGCACAATTTTGGGGTACATATAATTTATTCATTAACTTTTATTAACTTTTTTGGGGGGTGGATAGAAGAAAACCTGAAATTTCACCACTCTTTTTTTGCGCCCTAAATCTACGTCGTTTACTGTGTGGTATAAATAACAACACAACTTTATTCAACGGGTTGTTACGATTGCAAAGATACCAAATTTGTATAGATTTTGTATGTTTTACTACTTACACAGGAAAAACACTTCTTTTTCAAAATTATTTGTTCTTGCGTCTCCATATTTGAAGAGTCATAACTTTTTTTTATTGTTCCGCCGATGCAGTTGTATGAGGGCTTTTTTTTTTTGCGGGACAACTTGTAGTTTTTATTGGTACCATTTTGGAGTAGATGCGACTTTTTGATCACTTTTTATCACATTTTTTTTAAGTCAGGATTCACAGAAAACAGCAATTTTTCCATTGTTTTTTATTTATTTTTTTACGGCGTTCACCGTGCGGGTTAAATAATGTAACAGTTTTATAGCTGGGGTCGTTACGGACGCGGCGATATCAAATATGTGTAACTTTTTGCTTTATTGTGTTTTTTTTAATAGTAAAGCATTTTGTAAGGGGAAAAAGTGTGTTTTTCATTTTTTTTTTTTTACTTTTTTTTAATTAACTTTATTCAACTTTTTTTTACTTTTATACTAGTCCCACTAGGGCACTTCACTATCCTCCGATCGCTATTATAATACACTGCAATACTTCGTATTGCAGTGTATTACTGCCTGTCCGTTTAAAACGGACAGGCATCTGCTAGGACATGCCTCTGGCATGACCTAGCAGGCATTTACTATGGGCAGACCTTGGGGCCTTTATTAGGCCCCCGGCTGCCATCGGAGATACAGACACTCGGCGATTTTATCGCCGGGTGTCGGTGGGATGAGAGGGAGCTCCCTCCCTCTCTCCAAAACCACTCAGATGCGGTGCACGCTATTCAGCACCGCATCTGAGGGGTTAAACGGGTGAGATCGATACTAATATCGATCTCACCCGGTCGAGCAGGGACGCCCCCAGCTACATCTGGCAGCTGAGAGCAGGGAGATTTGACGGGTCCCTGCTCTGTTTACTTTATTCTAATGCAGCGACGTGGAATGGTGGCGCTGTAGAATAAAGCCCATTAATGACCGCCGTGAAAAAGCTTATAGGCGGTCATTAAGGGGTTAAACCAGTAGGCCAATAAGACAACCCCTGTCAATGTTCCCTATTAGAACATATGACATAATAGAGGGGGTCTCCTGCTTGAGACCCCCTCATTGAGCCACAATGGAGACCTGCTCTGTAATAAATATACAGCTTATTAGAACTCATTAAAATATTATAAGGAAAAAAATAATGTAACACTTAAAGAAGATGATTTTTTTTTTAACTCTGACATATTACAATTACACTCTTCCAATCACCAAATTAATATTCACCATTCTCTATGGAAACACAGACTAGGTTGTTTTTCCCACTTTTTGCAACATAAACTGTAATTTATCATCTGCAAACTATGTGCCCCCAAACCACACATTTCTGTACTGTGCCTACAGCAGAATAAAACAGAAAGATCTAAAATTGGAGGAGAAAATAATAAATTGTCAACATTTTATAATTGGAGATGTTGATACAGCGAATAAATGGATATTTTGTGCCAAAAATGAATAACACAGACCCAAACAATATTAACCCCTTTTCGATGCGGCCTAGTTTCGGCCTTTAAGGGGTTGTCCACTACTGGACAACTGATGACCTAACCACCAGATAGGTCATCACTACATGATCTGTGGGGTCCTAACACCCGGACCATGCACCGTTAAGCCTCTCCGGCTGCCTCTGAGCACCAGACTTACATGCCGGTAGCAGATGGCTCCGGCCACTGAATAGCGGCGAGCTGCTGTACAGCAGCTCTTCTCCTATTCAAGTGAATAGGAGCAGAGCTGCAGTTCGGCAGCATGGCCGCTATGCTATGTACGGAGCCAACTGCTTCCGGCTCCGTACATAGCATAATGGGCCATAACATCCGGTGGTAGCCGGAGTGGCTTAACGGTGCGGGGTCCGGGTGTCGGACCCGCACCGATTATATACTGATAACCTATTCGGCAGTTTTTAGTAGTGGACAACCCATTTAAGGACATCCATTCTTTGTCATTTTTTTTATCTTCTTTTTAAGAAAGCCATAACTTTTTAATTTCGTCTTTGACGTAGCCCTACTGGAATTTCTTTTTACGGCGTTCACTGTGTGTTATAAATAATACGGTAACGTTATTCTGCTGGTAGCTACAATTACAGTGATACCAAATTTTTTATAGTTTTTTTATGTTTTATTCGATTTGCTTGTTTTTTGTGGGTTGACTTGCAATTTTCATTGGCACCATTTGGGGTAAATACAACTTTTTCATTACTTGTTATTCTTGATATTGGTAGGTGAGATGAACAAAAATAAGCAGTTCTAGCAATGTTGTTTTTTTTTTACAATGTTCACCATGTTGGATAAATAATATGTTAACTTTATAGTATATGCCATTATGGATGCGACAATAACATTTATGTGTTATTTTTTCTTAAAAAAAAATAAAACATTAAGGGAATTTTTCAAAAACTTTTCGTGGAATTTTCAAATATTTTTTTGTCCCACTGGGGAATTTGAACATGCAATCATTTGATCGCTTAGAAAATACACTGCAATACTGTACTGCTGTGATATATTGTAGTATTGAGTGTTAGAATGACAGGCAGCCTCTTACATCCTGGCCCTGGAAGATGGTAGACTTTGGGGCCATGGTTAGGCCACAGGCTGCCATGGCATCCTGTTGGCACCCAGCGATTGTGTCACAGGGTGCCGACAGGCTTAGAGAGGTAGACCTCTCCCTCTGTAAAACCTCTTAGGTTACGCAAATCTTATTGACCAAAGCATCTAAAGGGGTTAAAGACGGGATCAAAGTCAAATTCAATCACGGCCGCTGCAGCATGGTGTCTGCTGTATATTTTCTCCACTAGAAGCATTGCTCACTGAGGTACAATATGGCAGCAGACAAAGTGCCTATGGATCCATAATACAGATCTGCAGGACTTCAAATATTTGGCCTAAATTAAAAATTATAAGCAGAATAAGATACTAAGGCTGGGTTCACACGACCTATTTTCAGACGTAAACGAGGCGTATTATGCCTCGTTTTACGTCTGAAAATAGGGCTACAATACGTCGGCAAACATCTGCCCATTCATTTGAATGGGTTTGCCGACTTACTGTGCAGACAACCTGTCATTTACACGTCGTCGTTTGACAGCTGCCAAACGACGACGCGTAAAAATACAGCGTCGTCAAAAGAAGTGCAGGACACTTCTTTCAGACGTCATTTGAGGCGTTCTTCATTGAACTCAATGAAGCACAGCTCAAAATTTACGGCTGTCAGAGAAGCCTCCTGAAAACAGTCTGTCTTTTCAGACGTAAAAGCCTGCTACCGTGTGCACATACCCTAACTCAAGCTCTATCAGCACACATGGAAATCATAAAGGGTAGTTTCCCACTTGGGACCCCTCTATGAACCAGAACAGTGATGGCTGCCATGTAATGTTAAAATTTCCCTATATCGGACACTGATGGGAAACTGAGTGGGCAGATATGGTTTCCCTCCGTGAAATCAGCTGATTGCGGATGATTAGAAAAGCTGGACCTGCAACAATCAGCACTGCAACAAATTTGTTTTAAAAATGGGCAATCTTGAAATATTTTGTGTAAATATAACACATTGTAATTATCTGAGTATTGCATGATGATATTATTTGGGAGCGTGTCAAAAAGAGGGATTTTTCTGATACCCTCACTTATTTATTATATATAAAGTGAGTTTTAGGGAACCACAAAGGTGTATACCACCAGTTAATGCTATTTTTTATTTAGGAAATAGGAAGAAGGGAAAAGAGTTGTGGTTCCTATATATATAGGAACCACAACTCTTTTCCCTTCTTCCTATTTCCTAAATAAAAAATATTATTGCGCTACATTGTTATGCTGGAATTATTTAGGGGCTGTATAATGGTATAGTTTCAGTACTGTATGGAACTGGTATGTGTTCACACTTGTATGTGTTAATTGTATGGAATTATTATGCTGGCACAGCATGGCACTACTAGTACATATGACACTATAAATAACTACTGATTGCTCAAATTAATTAGGTGTTAAAACGTCTTTCCATTTAGATTTTCTTTGTCCACTGCATGATGGTAGCAGATTATTTTTAGCAGATCATTTAGGAAAGAAAATAAAGGGGCTAATGAATGAACCATCAGACAGTCAACAACTATAATACTGCCATCTATATACCAGAATGTAACTACTATAATACTGCCCTCTATATACAAGAATACAACTAATATAATACTGCCACCTATGTACAAGAATATAACTACTATAATACTGACCCCTACATACAAGAATATATCTACTATAATACTATCCCCTATGTACAAGAATATAACTTCTATAATACTACACCCTATGTACAAGTATATAACTACTATAATACTGCCCCCTACGTACAAGAATATATCTACTATAATACTATCCCCTATGTACAAAAATATAACTTCTATAATACTACCCCCTATGTACAAGAATATAACTACTATAACACTGCCTCCTATGTAGAAGAATATAGCTACTAAAATAGTGCCCCCTATGTGCAAGAATATAACTACTTTAATACTATCTTCTATGTACAAGAATATAACTACTATAATACTCGACTATGTACACGAATATAACTTAACTGCTATAATACTGCCTCCTATGTACAAGAGTATAGCTACTATAATATTGCCTCATATGTACAAAAATATAACTACTGTAATACTGCCCCCACATGAATATAACTACTATAATACTGCAACCTATGTACAAAAATATAACTTCTACAATACCGCAACCTATGTACAAAAATATAATTACTATAATACTGCCTCCTTTGTACAAGAATATAGCTGCTATAATACTGCCTCCAATGTACAAAAATATAACTACTATAATACTGCCCCCTATGGTCAAGAAAATAACTACTATAATACTGCCCCCTATGTACAAGAATATAACTACTATAATACTGCCTCCTATATACAAGAATATAACTACTATAATACTGCCCCCTATGTAGAAGAATACAACTACTATAATACTGCCTCCTATATACAAGAATATAACTACTATAATACTGCCCTCTATGTACAAGAATATAACTACTATAATACTGCCTCCTATATACAAGAATATAACTACTATAATACTGCCTCCTATGTACAAGAATATAACTACTATAATACTGCCCCCTATGTATAAGAATATAACTACTACTATACTGCTACCTGTACAAGAATATAACTACTATAATACTGCGCCTATGTACAAGAATATAACTACTATAATACTGCCCCCTATGTACAAGAATATAACTACTATAATACTGCTGTTACGTCTATGGCCGCGGCCCGTCGTTCTGACTTACCCTCCGACAACCGCGGCCATGGACACGTGAGTTCTCTGCGGCGTCTCCCTCCTGTGAGATGCCGGCCCTCACTTCCTGGATCCGAGACTGTCTCCCGCAGGGCGCGTGCGCCCGAGTGTGCATGGCCTTAAAGGGCCAGTGCGCGCACAATTGCAGGAAGTCTGCAACCAGTTCAGAATGCTGCTGGACTATAAAAAGGATTCTGCCCTCTTGATCATTGCCTGAGCTTTGTTGTGTACCTAAAGTTTGTCTTGCAAATGGTCTCCTAGTGTTTTCCAGTTCCCACTGTTACCCGTTCCTGCTGCCTGTACCCTGTATCCTGTGCTACCGTGCCTCTGAGCCATCTAGAGTTGAAGTCAAGTTGTGTCTTCCGCTGCATCTACTTTGTCACACCCCGCCGGGCGTCCGTCTACTGCCGGAGGCTTATCTTCAGCCTGAATCACCGCTACTGTCTACATTACCTCAGGTACCCTTTCTGGACTATAGAATTTGTACTGTACCTGTTTGGCCAGCTGCTATCCCGCTATGCGGTACGACCCAGTGGGTCCACACCCCAAACTGTGACAACTGCCTCCCATAGACAAGAATATAACTACTATAATACTGCCCCCTATGTACAAGAATATAACTACTATAATACTGCCATCTATGTACAAGAATATAACTACTTTAATATTGCCCCCTATGTCCAAGAATATAACTACTATAATACTGCCCTCTATGTACCAGAATATAACTACTATAATACTGCTCCTATGTAGAAGAATACAACTACTATAATACTGCCTCCTATATACAAGAATATAACTACTATAATACTGCCTCCTATATACAAGAATATAACTACTATAATACTGCCTCCTATGTACAAGAATATAACTACTATAATACTGCCCCCTATGTATAAGAATATAACTACTACTATACTGCTACCTGTACAAGAATATAACTACTATAATACTGCCCCTATGTACAAGAATATAACTACTATAATACTGCCTGCTATGTACAAGAATATAACTACTATAATACTGCCTTACGTCTATGGCCGCGGCCCGTCGTTCTGACTTACCCTCCGACAACCGCGGCCATGGACACGTGAGTTCTCTGCGGCGTCTCCCTCCTGTGAGATGCCGGCCCTCACTTCCTGGATCCGAGACTGTCTCCCGCAGGGCGCGTGCGCCCGAGTGTGCATGGCCTTAAAGGGCCAGTGCGCGCACAATTGCAGGAAGTCTGCAACCAGTCCAAAATGCTGCTTGACTATAAAAAGGACTCTGCCCTCTTGATCATTGCCTGAGCTTTGTTGTGTACCTAAAGTTTGTCTTGCAAATGGTCTCCTAGGGTTTTCCAGTTCCAACTGTTACCCGTTCCTGCTGCCTGTACCCTGTATCCTGTGCTACCGTGCCTCTGAGCCATCTAGAGTTGAAGTCAAGTTGTGTCTTCCGCTGCATCTACTTTGTCACACCCCGCCGGGCGTCCGTCTACTGCCGGAGGCTTATCTTCAGCCTGAATCACCGCTACTGTCTACATTACCTCAGGTACCCTTTCTGGACTATAGAATTTGTACTGTACCTGTTTGGCCAGCTGCTATCCCGCTATGCGGTACGACCCAGTGGGTCCACACCCCGCACTGTGACAACTGCCTCCCATAGTCAAGAATATAACTACTATAATACTGCCGCCTATATACATGAATATAACTATTACAATATTGCTTTTATGTACAAGAATATAACTACTATAATACTGCTTCTTCTATGTACAAGAATATAACTACTACAATACTGCCTCCTATGTACAAGAGTATAACTACTATAATACTGCCCATATGTACAAGAATATAACTACTATAATACTGCCTCCTATATACAAGAATATAACTACTACAATACTGCCTCCTATGTACAAGAGTATAACTACTATAATACTGCTCCTATGTACAAGTATATAACTACTATAATACTGCACCCTATGTACAAGAATGTAAGTACTATAATACTGCCTCCTGTATGCAAGAATATAACTACTATAATACTGCCCCTTGTGTACAAGAATATAACTACTATCATACTTTCCCTATTTACAGTACAAAAATAAACTATTGTAATACTAGCCCTATGTACTGGAAGATAACTACTTTTTAACCACAATGATGTAATTATAATACTACACTACTGAATTTCTGATAATACGATGCCACGTTCCACTCTGCTTTCAGAGATTTTTCTCTCCGTTATGTATTACCGGTCTTGTATACCTTCCCATAAAAAAACATTTTATTTTATTTATCACAGAGGATTTTGTCTATAATTTCCCATTTATTATACTATCATGATCCAGGAATCCATAGAAATCATCAAGACTATTATCAGCGTTACCTGATTGATCAATAGTTGTTTAAACAATTTGTGAGGATTTCACTAGAGCTTTTATTAGGCCCTTATATTAAAGTGTTAAGTGCGGCTGTCTCCTTCGTGTCTCCTGGGTGGAATGTACCATCGCTTAGATCGATTTACTCTCTATTTGTGACCATTTTAATTAATCATCCCCTCTATGCCCAGACCTGTTTTACTGTAGGTAATTGGTAAGGGACTTCTGTAATATCTGTCAACAAGATCTGCCAATATTTTGTCAAAACCGGCCTCACCGCTATCAATGCGTTAATAAAGATTGTTCTCCCAATGGTGGTTTTAGGGCTGATATGTGGCAGCTGTCGTCTATGAAGCAGTCATTTTCCTTTCACATAGCGTCTATCTATTTATGTATTATCATTGCTTATTATCTCTACTTATGGTTGTTTTTCAGCAGTTCATAGAAGAAATTAAAAGCTCCATCTTCTTCTTCTCCTCCTCAAAATCTGCTACTTAAAAAAACCATAGGGGAGATTTTCAAGGCAAAATGCGTCAGAATTCAATCTAAAAAAATAATTGTACGGGCGGCAAATTTATTATGTGTTTTAGGCAGTTTTTACACCTCACTAGAAATTTTGAAAAGTGTCTACAAAAGGGATGTACCTAAGGCAAGTTGTATTATCAGAAGTGTGCGCCATTCTTTTGTCTCAAAATATTGACATAATTTACGCCAGCCAAGAGGTGGCATAAGGAAGAGAAATGTGTTTTCAACATGTCTAGCAATAGGCGCCAAATTTATCATACAACGTGGCACAGTTTCTGCCTGCCTAGTCTAGCCGTATCCTATTTAAATAAGTCGGTATTAATAAATCTGCCCAATGCTCTGGAATCTCTGAGCAGGGACTCTTTAACCCTTTCATTGCCAGGAGTTTCGGGAGAACATTTACCCTTTTGACATTCACAAAAAAATCATAAACTATAAATGAACAAAAATTATATTATACCCTCATACCCATATATTGTCTAAAGGCAGCCACTTGGCACATTATGAAAATGCTACCCAGCAGTTTACTCTTATGAGCACCTTCATGCAATTTTGTGTCAATCAGTAAAGTTTTAGAAAAATTACATAAAAATTGCTTGTATAGCTAAAAGTCATCTTCTTACCTATTTAGTAGAAAGAAGACCCTATATGTGTCAAAAAGAGGACACATATCCTCCCTAATTGGTAAAGCTAGGTGATAAAATGAACAAAAATACATGTATGACACCCCTGGGGAGACTAGAGGGCTGTACAGGGTGAGAAATAACAGTAACAGGCTGTGTGTTATCTTCTTGCTCTCAGTTCCAGCTTCCTCCTAATGGCTCCGCAAACCTTCCCCAAAAAATAGAACTAAACCAGGCAGTAATTTTTTTTCATACTTATGTCGAATGAGGGCTGCTCCCCAAATATTGACCCTAGAACTTTTATACTTTCTTTTAAAAGCTACGTTTCTGGGCAAAGCTTTATTCATGGAAACTGTTTAAACTCATGATGTACTCCGTACGTCTATGGCAGTTAAATGGGTAAAAGGACATTATCCATTTGTAGGTGGGAGTTGTAGTTTTCCAATAACTGGAGAGCCTCAAGTTGGAGACCACTGTTTTAGGAAATAAGAGGACATGTTTGAAGGGGTCATCTACTATGTCTATTAAAGGAATCTTTTCACTTTTCTGACACCTTAAATTGTGCCTGTCTGGTTCCTAATTTGCACATTATTTCACGATTTACTGCTATTTTATATACGTTTTGATAAAGGGGTTCTTTTAGTCAGGGTTCACCCATATACATTGCAGCATGTTTACCTTATATTCTTTTTTTCTTTTGGCTTATAAAGGGGATTATTTAATAATTGAATCACAGTGTTTCATCTATCTATGTACTTTAATTGTAAACTGCTTTTGCAGCTGCTGCTTGGCATTGAGTGCTGCTGCTTAACTTACTGTTAACTAGTAAATCCAATCCTTGTGCTTTTACAACTCTGCCCTAAGAGAATTATTTTAACAATCTGGCCAGAGTATCAGTTTGTCCATGCCTTTCTGTAATATTTTACAATCAAGCGGAGTATTATTTTACATAATTTCATCAGCAATAACTGACAGATTACTTTGTATGCCTTCTACATGGTCAATAATAAAAGGATTAGATTGGAGCCTTGTGTACTTTGCCGCTAAGGGCCACTGGGCCTGAAACCGGTTAGCTTCTGTTCCATGTGTTGTCCCTGATTTTATGGAACCTCAATAAAAGCCGCATTTTGTTCAAGATATTGATGCTGGAACCTTCTTGCCTTTTTTGCCACTAACAATAGACCATTTTGAATATGCACTATTTTTAATTACCCTGTATCTTCTGTCACTTGGCATCTGATTTAAGGGCAGCACTTTATAACAACAGGTCTGCTGTGGTATTAAACCATACGGCACAAAAAATTTACTTTTTAAAAATGTTGTGCTGGACCACTCTAAACTCTACAAAAAATACAGCTGTGACTAAAATGTTATGCACAGTGTGTAATAACTCTAGCATTGTACTGTACATAGTGTTATGGCAATGTTTGTCTTGGTGAACTTTTTATGGGTTTTCAGAGCTGCAGTATAATGCATAGAGGAGGAATGGAACATCAGCCTGAACATGGGTGTAACTATAGCCATAGCATAGAAGTTAAAAGAACTCACTCATTGTTACTTTTTGTGAGGAATAACAAGTTGGGGGCTTACTGCTATCTAGCATTACTATGTGGGTTCTCTGATATTTGGCGCTATTATCCATACCTTTAAGTATTGCTTTTGCTGCTTTTACAGTATCCTGTCACTAGGTGGTAAGGGCTCGTCTAATTTTGCTATGGGGTCCGATGAGTTTTATTTACACCCATGAGCTTCTATTGAGACCGAAAGCAGGATTCAGAATGCCTCCGACTCCAACAGTCAATGCAGCTAAGCTGGAGTCACTTTAAAGTGCCCCTTAAAAGACACGTTAACACAGACCGTCAGAGATTCCCATTGTAAAACTTATTATAAAGAAGTACACTACCGTTCAAAAGTTTGGGGTCACCCAGACAATTTTGTGTTTTCCATGAAAACTCACACTTATATTTATCAAATGGAGTTGCAAAATGACTAGAAAATATAATCAAGACATTGACAAGGTTAGAAATAATGATTTTTATTTGAAATAATAATTTTCTCCTTCAAACTTTGCTTTTGTCAAAGAATGCTCCATTTGCAGCAATTACAGCATTGCAGACCTTTGGCATTATAGATATTGATTGGCTGAGGTAATCGGTAGAAATTTCACCCCATGCTTCCAGAAGCCCCTCCCACAAGTTGGATTTGCTTGATGGGCACTTCGTGCGTACCATACGGTCAAGCTGCTCCCACAACAGCTCTATGGGGTTGAGATCTGGTGACTGCGCTGGCCACTCCATTACAGATAGAATACCAGCTGCCTGCTTCTTCCCTAAATAGTTCTTGCATAATTTGGAGGTGTGCTTTGGGTCATTGTCCTGTTGTAGGATGATATTGGCTCCAATCAAGCGCTGTCCACAGGGTATGGCATGGCATTGCAAAATGGAGTGATAGCCTTCCTTATTCAAAATCCCTTTTACCTTGTACAAATCTCCCACTTTACCAGCACCAAAGCAACCCCAGACCATCACATTACCTCCACCATGCTTGACAGATGGCGTCAGGCACTCTTCCAGCATCTTTTCAGTTGTTCTGCATCGCACAAATGTTCTTTTGTGTGATCCAAACACCTCAAACTTCGATTCGTCTGTCCATAACACTTTTTTGCAATCTTCCTCTGTCCAATGTCTGTGTGCTTTTGCCCATATTAATCTTTTCCTTTTATTAGCCAGTCTCAGATATGGCTTTTTCTTTGCCACTCAGCCCTGAAGGCCAGCATCCCGGAGTCGCCTCTTCACTGTAGACGTTGACACTGGCGTTTTGCGGGTACTATTTAATGAAGCTGCCAGTTGAGGGCCAGAGAGGCGTCTATTTCTCAAACTAGAGACTCTAATGTACTTGTCTTGTTGCTCAGTTGTGCAGCGGGGGCCTCTCACTTCTCTTTCTACTCTGGTTAGAGCCTGTTTGTGCTGTCCTCTGAAGGGAGTAGTACACACCGTTGTAGGAAATCTTCAGTTTCTTGGCAATTTCTCGCATGGAATAGCCTTCATTTCTAAGAACAAGAATAGACTGTCGAGTTTCACATGAAAGCTCTCTTTTTCTAGCCATTTTGAGAGTTTAATTGAACCCACAAATGTAATGCTCCAGATTCTCAACTAGCTCAAAGGAGGGTCAGTTTTATAGCTCCTCTAAACAGCAAAACGGTTTACAGCGGTGCTAACATAATTGCACAAGGGTTTTCAAGTGTTTTCTAATCATCCATTAGGCTTTTTATCCTGAATATGGGGGTTGCTGTGTCGGTCCTGTCTATAATTACATATACTTACCTTGTAACCATAGCGGTGGTTCGGTTTTGCACTAAGTCCACAATGACGCTGACTGCGCCTGCGCCGAGTCGCTTTGTCTCTGCTAAGTAGCAGTTTTGTTCTAAGTCCTCCTTTTCCCTCTCTGCGCATGCTCGCTTTCTAGACTATCTTCGTAATTTTCAGCAGTGCGCACGCGCGGTCTCTTACCCGCCATTGGCTTTTGCTACGCCACCCACTATAGGACAATCCGTCTCTTCTGACGGCTGCACCCTTTCGATTCACCCGATTGGCTGTTTGCTCCGACACACCCCCGGTACTTACGTCATCATACACTCCCTTAAGAGGAGTAGTTTTTTCGCCGCGCCGCCATTAGCCCCGTGTACCCCTGAGGACGCTACTAGTTAGCGAAACATGTCGGGGGGGCTCTGTTTGTTTTCATTCCTGCCTAAGCCGTATCCACTACCTTATCACTTAGCCAATTTAACTTGCTAATGCTACCTATGACGGCTCTCATGGTTGCTGACACAGTGCTGCATTTGTATCAGCAGTTCACTTTCATGTCCGGCTTCTGGCAGTGACAATTTTAATAACATATGTGTGGTCTGTCTTGTTCTGCTATACGTAGCATAATAAAATATAGTTCTTATTGCATTTTGGGGTAGTTGGGAAAAAGGGTTTTGTTTGCCTGCAGGCATTCTTTCTGTTGATTATATATTATACCTGCTGACTACCCAGGGTCTCTATTCATTTTTTGTCTCTAGAGCTGTAATGGTGGCACAAGAAGGACCTACACAATATTAGGCAGGTGGTTTTAATGTTATGGCTAATCGGTGTATTATTAAAACTTGTGCTGTGTTAGTTGTCACATTGACGTTATCTGAGACTCCCTTTGGAGCCATTCGATTGAAGCAGCAAAGTTTTGTTGAAAAGAAAAAAATACTAAAAACAAAAAACCTTTATAAATAAAATCCACAGGCTTTACAGAAACTGTACAAGCCCGATACAAAACTAGGGCATGATTATAAGGAGAAGAATCTGTTATGTGACCATGGATGCGTAACAATATAATGGAACAAATAATGACTAATACATAGGTTTGTTCTATCAGAAAAACGCTGTAACCATTTTTATAGGGCTTGCCAGTTTAATTGGTATTGCATCTGCCAAGAGAAACAGTCAGACATTTTTGCATTGCTGAACACAAAACAATTTGTTTCAGCTGAGGTAGTAGTTTTGTAACCTAAAAAAAAGGAAAAGGAGTTGGTTGACATCGCTCAATTAGTATCCACAGATTAGTGGAGCCAGGAGAGCGTTTTATAGCTCGTAAACCGACAGACTGTGCCACGTAATTACCTGGGAATGGTCAGAGAAATAGAGCTGTAGCCAAGAAATTCTATTTCCGAGGGTAATTTTTTTCTTTGTCAGGCATCTCTACGAAATTTTCAGCATAAATATTAAATATTCATTTTAATGAAACCTCCACAATCATCTTCAGATCCTCAGTGCTGCAGAGAATTCTGCGGTCTTTTCAACAGATGAAAATTACGAATACCGTGTATTTCAGTCTCGCTGACAGGTTGCTGGTATTTTCCAATGGATCAGTTACTATTTAATATAAATAACAAAATTAAACTTGAATTTATGCGGAGTTGATGTGCCAGTCACATATACCTAGTATGGACTACTTTGTGTTGTCATATGGCATGATAGGTGTCAAAGAGGACGCCTATTTAAAGAGCGATTGTTATTGCACAGTGGGGCAGACTGAAGCATAAACAATTTCTGGACTGCCTGACAAGACATAATTTTTGGCAGTCAGGATTGCACCCATACATTTATCGTAGGATGCAGAAGAAGAGGAAAGCCACTTGAATAATTCAACAATAACCTCTAAAACTGCTTAGTTTAGGGTTTAACTTTTGTTTCCTGGCAGGTGGCTTAAATGGACACAAACTTTTCAACCAACTCATGCTAATTTAATAGTATACCGAATATATATCAACTTTGTAATTTACTTACCGTGAAAATGTTTTCAATTTATTTATGCAGAATCTGTGTGAATTTACTGCCACTAGGCATCTCCCTTGCTGTAGTCTACTGTCCATCCCCTGTTGTCAAGAAAAATCTGTCAGTATTTACAAAGCAGAGGAGACGGACTGCAGGTGGTCAGGGTGTGTCTTTACTTCCTGCCCATAAAAGTCTATGGAGTGGGGGGGTCAGGAGGAGGGAACAGGGAGAGAGAGACACAGACACGCTGCCCATAGAAGTCTACAAAGAGGGTAAGAGGAGCAGGAGAAGAGAGCAGAGAAAGAGAGAGAGAGTGGAGACGTTCTGCCCATAGCAGTCTTTGGAGATGGAAGGGGGAAGCAGGAAAACTGAGTAGGAGCATAGAGAGAGACACACATTCTGCTACCCATAGAAGTCTATGTAGAGGGGAGGAGGGAACAGGAGGAATGTGCAGAGAGTAAAACACAAACACGCTGACCATATAAATCTATGGAGGGGGAGGAGGCAGTAGGAGGAGCATGCAGAGAGAGAGAGAGAGAGAGAGACACAGACAGAGGGGGAGCAGGAGTGAGGAGCAATATGAGTGAACACCCAGAGACACTGTTCATAAAGGTCTATGAGAAGGGGAGGGGAGGAGGAGGGAGCAGCAGTATATAGAGAGAGAGAAACAGACATGCCGCACGTAGAAGTCTATGTAGAGGGGAGGGGGAGCAGGAGGAAGGGGCAGGAGGAGTGAGCAAGAGCAGGGAGAGAGACACACACAAATGCTGCTGCTGCCCATATAAGTCTGTGGAGAGGGGAAAATTAGCAAGGAGAGATGAGAAACAGGCTGCTGGTAAGAGTTATATATCACCCGAGAGTAGATTCTCAGATACACTGTTCATTATTGCTGTATAATCTCCTCCATGCTGCTGCAACTTCTATATATGTGATAAGTAGAGATAGGGAAGCAGGAACACATATGACAGTTAATTCTGAAAAGTCACTTGAAAACGTAGGTACACTTTAAGAGTTAATATTAATTATTAGTTAAGGTGGTTGGCCAGTTTACTATTAAATGCTGTTAAATGGTGTCTTGATGCAAAACAAGACGCTTACTAATATGAAAATTAAACTTGCTGGCATAATGGCTCTTTCTCTATCATCCATTGTTTGAAGAACAGATCATTCATTATCAATGGGCAAAGGGGTAGTGTTAGGCTGGGTTCACACTACCTATTTTCAGACGTAAATCAGGCATATTATGCCTCGTTTTACGTCTGCAAATATGGCTACAATACGTCGGCAAACATCTGCCCATTCATTTGAATGGGTTTGCCGACGTACTGTGCAGACGACCTGTAATTTACGCGTCGTCGTTTGACAGCTGTCAAACGACGACGCGTAAATTGACTGCCTCGGCAAAGAAGTGCAGGGCACTTCTTTGCAACATAATTTGAGCCGTTCTTCATTGAACTCAATGAAGAGCAGCTCAAGATTTACGAGCGTCACAGACGCCTCGCATAATACGAGGAGGAGCATTTACGTGTGAAACGAGGCAGCTGATTTCTCTTGAAAACAGTCTGTCTTTTCACACGTAAATGCCTGCTATCGTGTGCACATACCCTTAATATAAAGACATTTTTATCATAACTGGATACTTTATATTTTTTTGTGTGATACCCTATGAGAGTTGAACTAGTTATAGGCCACAGAATTCCTATTTAAGGTGCCATACAAGCTACACTCTCCAAACTTACAATGCCTAAGAAAGTTTTCAGTTTCTAAAAGGCAGGTTAGTGTCTCATGTGTCATCTCTTGTCTTTATTGAATCCCTAATGAGTGCAAACCACATACCTCCTCTTATTCCCGGCATCCTCCCGATTCCAGCGCTGTGGTCTGAGTCTTCTGTTCTTTTCCCCGTCGCTATTTCTTCTGCATTCCGAACGGTGGCGGCTCCCGGAGTTACTACTTTACCAAGGCTAGTCTTGCAAGATTTATCTAATCAGCAGGTCTTTTGTATCGCTGTGAGGCTGTCCCCTCTGATTTGAATCGGAGCTCTGGAATCAGGAATTATCGGGAAAAAAATAACAAAAAAACATGACAGGTCATCTTTAAAGAGGCTCTGTCACCAGATTTTGCAGCCCCTATCTCGTATTGCAGCAGATCGGCGCTGCAATGTAGATAACAGTAACGTGTTTTTTTTTTAAAAAACGAGCATTTTTGGCCAAGTTATGACCATTTTTATATTTATGCAAATGAGCCTTTCTTATGTACAACTGGGCGTGTTTAAAGTTATGTCCAACTGGGGGTGTATTGTGTTCGTTATATCTGGGCGTTTTTACTTGTTTTACTAGCTGGGCGTTGTGAATGGAAGTGTATGATGCTGACGAATCAGCATCATACACTTCCATTAACAACGCCCAGCTAGTAAAACAAGTAAAAACGCCCAGATGTAACTAACACAATACACCCCCAGTTGGACATAACTTTAAACATAAGAAAGGCTCATTTGCATAAATATAAAAATGGTCATAACTTGGCCAAAAATGCTCGTTTTAAAAAAAACGTTACTGTTATCTACATTGCAGCGCCGATCTGCTGCAATAGGAGATAGGGGTTTGAAAATCTGGTGACAGAGCCTCTTTAAGGCCAGGGTTTCAGGGTGACTTTTGGTGACAGATGAGTGACATCACAAAATCACTAAATAACCTTTTTTTTTTAGAAAAAAAGTTGTAGATAATTTTGGAATTCTTGTGATTGCAGTGCAACTTTTTGGTTTTTAGGTTCTTGACTAATGTCTAATACATTATGATCTAAATAATATTCCCTTTATTCATACACTATGGATGTATCCATCTTTATCTCGACTCTGATAACTTGCTGCAGCATGATATCACACAACAAAAGCCATTGAAATGTCATTGAAAAAGTCAAGTTAAAGGACCTTGCCACTGTGTATTTAAAGAGTCTCTGTCACCACATTATAAGTGCCCTATCTCCTACATAAGGAGATGGGCGCTATAATGTAGATGACAGTAATGCTTTTTATTTAATAAAACAATCTATTTTCACCACTTTATTAGCGATTTTCGA
Organism: Rhinoderma darwinii; assembly: GCF_050947455.1. Lineage (NCBI taxonomy): Eukaryota > Metazoa > Chordata > Amphibia > Anura > Rhinodermatidae > Rhinoderma > Rhinoderma darwinii. The sequence continues at coordinate 612,617,385 of NC_134687.1, forward strand.
TTTATGCTAATGAGTTGCTTAATGCCCAAGTGGGCGTGTTTTTACTTTAGACCAAGTGGAGATAGGGCACTTATAATGTGGTGACAGAGCCTCTTTAAGGCGTTAAAAGTCAAGATAAAGATGGCTGCATCTGAGAGACAGGAGCCGATGACTAATGTAAAACTGAATCTTTAGACTCAACACAAAAACTTGTCACATGATGGAAATTGGGAAAAATGGATCAAGTTCTAACAGCTATCTAAATTGTAACATTCTTTTCCCTTTCTGATGTCAGCATTGATATTGTGTGGTCTGTAATGGTCAGAGTGGTTATGACTATTCTTAGGCAGCTGAAGTGATTGACTCATCTAACATTAAAATTATTTCTTTTATTACTAAATGTCAGGTCAATACTAGCAACATTACCTGTTTGGTGAAAGCTCGAAAGTGTGTTGTTATGAGTTACAATATGAATTTAGAAATAACATTGAATGCAATGATAAATCAGAGCAATATTACCTTACATATTAGCAGCAGTTATATTTGAAGGCATATTGTAGAATCCACGAGTGTTGAATAGAGTCATAGGTAATGAGCACCATAATCCCCAAACTTGTTGAAATGTATTATCCTTGACCAGAGTTTTCCTCAGGGGGGTCTCTTCACCATCCATTTATAGCATAGCAATTGCTTTCCCAAACATTAGTAATAATTAGACGAGAATTTTTTTTTCATGGTGAAACCATTTATCTTCATTAAGGACGCCCAATAGGCACACCTCTGGAGTAAATGGAACAGTTTTTGCAATAATTACAGAACGGAGGTCCACCACTAGAGATGAGTGAACCGGGACAACCGAACCCGGTTTCGGTCCGAACATCCGGAAAAGTTCGGTTCGCAGCGAATCCGAACTTCACCGGGTTCGGCCGAACCCGTTTTGACCGAACCCGGTCAAAAATATTATACAAATCGGCAGCCACTTATCTCTATCAATCACTGATAGAGAAAAGAGGCTGCTGATTAAAAATAAAATAAAAAGCATTTCATACGTACCCGGTCGTTGTCTTGGTGACGAGTCCCTCTTCTTCCTCCAGTCCGACCTTCTTTTCTGACGCGGCAGCCTGTGATTGGCTGCAGAGGCCTCTGCAGCCTGTGATTGGCTGCAGAGGCCTCTGCAGCCTGTGATTGGCTGCACTGGTCACATGGGCTGTATCGTCATCCAGGAAGGTCGGGCCGGATGTCGAGAGGGACGCGTCACCAAGGCAACGGCCAGGAGACCGGACTGGAGGAAGCAGAAAGTTCTCAGTAAGTATGAACGTCTTTTTTTTTTACAGGTTACTCTATATTGTGATCGGTAGTCACTGTCCAGGGTGCTGAAACAGTTACTGCCGATCAGTTAACTCTTTCAGCACCCTGGACAGTGACTATTTACTGACGTCGCCTAGCAACGCTGCCGTAATGACGGGTGCACACATGTAGCCACCCGTCATTACGGGTAATATATTTTATAATGGGAGCACGGCTCGGAAAAACGACTGGCTGCACGTGGTCGGCCGTGGCCGGCCGTGCTCATCTCCTTAAATACTCTGTGCTGCCTTAAACTCTGTGGACAGGTCAGGATCCTGTTTCTTTTGCTGGGGAACCCGCTCGATCCACTATATAAGGCTGCGCTACAGTGCAGCATTTAAAAGAAACAGGATCCTGACCTGTCCATAGAGTTTAAGGCAGCACAGAGTATTTCAGGAGATGAGCGTGCGGATCTTGTGCGGGGTGGTGACTTGCCAATCATGTGAAGGTGTTATTGAGGACAGGAGTGGAGGAGAGGTACAACTGAGCTACGTAATGGTAAGAGCAGAGTTCACAGCAGCACAAAATCTGCACGCTCCTCTCCTGAAATACTCTGTGCTGCTGTGAACTCTGCTCTTACCATTACGTAGCTCAGTCTGTTACCTCTCCTCCACTCCTATCCTCAATAACACCTTCACATGATTGGCAAGTCACCACCCCACAAAAGATCCGCACGCTCATCTCCTGAAATACTCTGTGTTGCTGTGAACTGTGTGTGTGTGTAGATGTTTGTGTGTGTTTTTGTATATGTGTGTTTGTGTATATGTGTGTGTGTTTGTGTGTTTATGTGTGTGTGTTTGTGTATATATGGGTGTGTTTGTGTATATGTGTTTGTGTATATGTTTGTGTGTGTGTGTGTGTGTGTGTGTTTGTGTGTATATGTGTGTGTTTGTGTATATATGGGTCTGTTTGTGTACATGTGTTTGTGTATATGTGTGTGTTTGTGTATATGTGTGTGTTTGTGTATATGTGTGTGTTTGTGTATATGTGTGTGTTTGTGTATGTGTGTTTTTGTTTGTATATGTGTTTGTGTATATGTGTTAGTTCGTGTATATGTGTGTGTATATGTATGTGTGTTTGTCTCTTTGTGTGTGTGTGTTTGTGTATATCTTGTTGTGTTTAACTGTGTATATGTGTTTGTGTATATGTGTGTGTGTGTTTGTGTATATGTGTGTGTGTGTTTGTGTATATGTGTGTGTGTTTGTGTATATGTGTGTGTGTTTGTGTATATTTGTGTGTTCGTGTATATGTGTGTGTGTGGATATTTGTGTTTTTGTTTGTATATGTGTGAGTTTGTGTATATGTGTGTGTGTGTGTGTGTGTGTGTGTATATCTTGTTGTGTTTGTGTATATATGTGTCTGTTTGTGTATGGTTGTTTGTTTGTGTGTGCGTGTATATATGTGTGTAGGTGAGTAGAAGTATTGTTATTGTTCACATTGATAACTGTTTTTTTATGTTGTTGCAGATTTTGATGTACCGATTGGACTACATCTTCGATTCGTTGGACTACTGCATAGATCTACGTTTTTTCAAATTTTAATAAAATGGTTAACGAGGGTTTTGTTGGGGATTTCTTATTTCAATAAAAAAGAATTGTCTTTGTGTTTTTTTTAAACTTTATTAGTGCCTAGATAATGGCAGTTGGCTGATTGACAGCGTCAATTATTAAGGTGGTACTTAGTGTTAGCCGGTGCAGAGGCTAGCACTAACCACCCATTATTACCCCGGTACCCACCACCACCAGGGGTGCCGGGAAGAGCTTGGTACGATCCAGTACCCGACCATCTGTTGTGATGGTCGGGTACTGGGGCGGCCGTAGGCTGGTATTATGAGGCGGGGAAGGGCCAAAAACAGTGGACCTTCCCACCCTTGTAATGCTAGGCTGCTGCTGCTGTGTTGTATCGGGCTGGTTATAAAAATGGGGGGGACCCCCAAGTCGTTTTGTTTTTTTGAATTTAACAATAGACGGGTCCCCCACATTTTTAATAACCAGCCATATACAAGGCCGCAGCAGTCTGGCATTACATTGGTGGGAAGGGCCACTGGTTTTGTCCATTCCTAGGCTAATAACACTGTGTTGTATGTGGCTGGTTATGATAAATTGGGTGGAACCCCATATCTTTAATTAAAAAAATAAAAATAAATTAATAAATAAATAATTTTAAAAAATGACGTGGGGTCCCCCCCACTTTTACAACCAGCCAGATACAACAACACAGCAGCAGCAGCAGCCTAGCATTACAAGGGTGGGAAGGTCCACTGTTTTTGGCCCTTCCCAGCCTCATAATACCAGCCTGCGGCCGCCCCAGAGCTTGGCCATCACAACAGATGGTCGGGTACTGGATCATATCTGGCTCTTCCCGGCACCCCTGGTGGTGGTGGGTACCGGGGTAATAATGGTGGTTAGTGTTAGCCTCTGCACCGGCTAACACTAAGTCTCGCCTTAGTAATGGATGTTGTCACTCAGACAGCGGCCATTACTAAAGTGGTAGTAATAAAATTTGAAAAGAAAAGACAAAGATATAGATAAAATATTTTATTGAAATAAAGCACCCCCAACACAACCCTCATTAACCATTTTATTGTAGAAAAAAAACCGTCATCTAAGTAGTCCTCGAAACCGACGTAGTCCAAACACCAAACCTGTAAAAAAAAAAAAAAAAAAAAAAAGGAAATAAAACATGTCGTAGGCTTAGATTCAGTTTAATGTGTGATACTGACTGTTATACCATGTATAGAAGCCTGCCGCGAAGTTGACTTAGATACAGGGCGCCAGCAGACAGTATCATACATGGCCATACAGACATATATACAAACAAACATGCATGCAAACATACATACATACATATATACAAACATACATACATATATACAAGCATGCACATATATACATGCAAATATACATACATGCAAACATACACACATATATACATACATGCAAACTATCATACATACATACATACATGCATACACACACACACATGAAAACATACATACATACAAACATGCAAAGATACATACATACATATATACAAGCATTCACAAATATACATGCAAACATAAATACATGCAAACATAATTACATACATGCACATACAGTGAAGGAAATAAGTATTTCATCCCTTGCTGATTTTGTAAGTTTGCCCACTGTCAAAGACATGAACAGTCTAGAATTTTTAGGCTAGGTTAATTTTACCAGTGAGAGATAGATTATATATAAAAAAAAAATAAAAAAAAACACATAGTCAAAATGATATCTATTTATTTGCATTGTGCACAGAGAAATAAGTATTTGATCCCCTACCAACCATTAAGAGTTCAGCCTCCTCCAGGCCAGTTACACGCTCCAAATCAACTTGGTGCCTGCATTATAGACAGCTCTTAAATGGTCACCTGTATAAAAGACTCCTGTCCACAGACTCAATGAATCAGTCTGACTCTAACCTCTACAACATGGGCAAGATCAAAGAGCTTTCTAAGGATGTCAGGGACAAGATCATAGACCTGCACAAGGCTGGAATGGGCTACAAAACCATAAGTAAGACGCTGGGTGAGAAGGAGACAACTGTTGGTGCAATAGTAAGAAAATGGAAGACATACAAAATGACTGTCAATCGACATCGATCTGGGGCTCCATGCAAAATCTCACCTCGTGGGGTATCCTTGATCCTGAGGAAGGTGAGAGCTCAGCCGAAAACTACACGGGGGGAACTTGTTAATGATCTCAAGGCAGCTGGGACCACAGTCCCCAAGAAAACCATTGGTAACACATTACGCCGTAATGGATTAAAATCCTGCAGTGCCCGCAAGGTCTCCCTGCTCAAGAAGGCACATGTACAGGCCCATCTGAAGTTTGCAAATGAACATCTGAATGATTCTGAGAGTGATTGGGAGAAGGTGCTGTGGTCAGGCGAGACTAAAATTGAGCTCTTTGGCATTAACTCAACTCGCCGTGTTTGGAGGAAGAGAAATGCTGCCTATGACCCAAAGAACACCGTCCCCACTGTCAAGCATGGAGGTGGAAACATTATGTTTTGGGGGTGTTTCTCTGCTAAGGGCACAGGACTACTTCACCGCATCAATGGGAGAATGGATGGAGCCATGTACCGTCAAATCCTGAGTCACAACCTCCTTCCCTCCACCAGGACATTAAAATGGCTCGTGGCTGGGTCTTCCAGCACGACAATGACCCGAAACATACAGCCAAGGCAACAAAGGAGTGGCTCAAAAAGAAGCACATTAAGGTCATGGAGTGGCCTAGCCAGTCTCCAGACCTTAATCCCATCGAAAACTTATGGAGGGAGCTGAAGATCCGAGTTGCCAAGCGACAGCCTCGAAATCTTAATGATTTACAAATGATCTGCAAAGAGGAGTGGGCCAAAATTCCATCTAACATTTGTGCAAACCTCATCATCAACTACAAAAAACGTCTGACTGCTGTGCTTGCCAACAAGGGTTTTGCCACCAAGTATTAAGTCTTGTTTGCCAAAGGGATCAAGTACTTATTTCTCTGTGCACAATGCAAATAAATATATATAATTTTGACAATGTGATTTTCTTTTTTTTTTTATATATAATCTATCTCTCACTGGTAAAGTTAACCTAGCCTAAAAATTCTAGACCGTTCATGTCTTTGACAGTGGGCAAACTTACAAAATTAGCAAGGGATCAAATACTTATTTCCTTCACTGTATATATAAACATACATGCAAACATACATGCAAAAATAAAAACATGCAAATATACATACATGCACATATATACATACATACATGCCAACATACATACATGCCAACATACATACATGCCAACATACATACATGCAAACATACATACAAACATACATACATACATGCAAACATACATACATGCAAACATACATACATTCAAACATACATACATGCAAACATACATACATGCAAACATACACACATACATGCAAATATATACATGCAAATATACATACAAACATGCACATATATACATACATGCCAACATACATGCAAACATACATGCACATATATACATACATACATACATACATGACAACATACATACATACATACATACATGACAACATACATACATACATGCAAACATACATACATGCAAACATACATACAAACATACATGCAAACATACATACATGCAAACATACATACATACATACATGCACATATATACATACATGCCAACATACTTGCAAACATACATGCACATATATACATACATACATACATACATACATACATGACAACATACATACATACATACATACATGCCAACATACATACATGCCAACATACATACATGCCAAAAAAAAATAATAATACGTTCATACTTACTTTCCTCCTGTCCGGCCTCCAGCGATGACGTTTCATCCATGTCGCCGCTGCAGCCTGTGATTGGCTGCAGAGGCGGTCACGTGGGATGAAGCGTCATCCCTGGAGGCCGGCCTTCTGACGTCATCCTGACGTGCGTGACCGCCACTACAGCCTGTGATTGGCTGCAGCGGCGAAAGGGATGAAACGTCATAGCTGGAGGCCGGACAGGAGGAAAGTAAGTACGAACGTATTCTTATTATTTTTTTATTACATTAAACATTTTTATTTTCCGCACGCCGAGCATGTACTGTCAAGGTTGCTGAAAGAGTTAGTGCAGCCCATTAACTCTATCAGCACCCTGGATAGTAGCATGCTCGGCGCACGGAAATTACAGGTTCGGTCAGAACTAGTTCGGTCCGAATCGAACTTTTTAGTGAAATTCGGCGCAGTAGCCGCACCAAACTTTTGATAAGTTCGCTCATCTCTATCCACCACCTCTGACCAAAAGAAGCTAATATAGGATAAATTCCATACATGATGATTAACCCCTTCCCGCCGGATCACGTACAGTAACGTCAAGAAAACTGGTATCTTACCGCATTTTCACATTACTGTACGTCATGGAGATGAAGCTGGCTCAGGAGCTGAGCCAGCGACATCACCGCCGGGTGACAGCTGTATGTTACAGCTGGCACCCTGAGGTATCGGGCAGGACCGGAGCTAGCCTCCGATCCGACCGATTAACCCCTCACATGCTGCGTTCAATAGCGATCGCAACATGTGAGGAGTTTATAGCCACCGGCACCCCAGCAACGTGATTGCTGGGTTGCCGGTGGCTGCAAAGGCGATCGGAGGGCTAATGCTTACCTCCCGGTCCGCCAGTAACGGAATCCTCCTATGCCCCGTCGTCGGCGGGGCCCAGGAGGCTTCCGGTACCATCGGCAAGATGGCGCCAGCTCAGCTTCCGGCTCAGAAGCTGAGCCGGCGTCATCAGCAGTGGGTGTCCGCTGTATGTTACAGCGGACACCCCGATCTATCGCCAGGAACCGGAGCTAGCTCCGATTCCTGGCATTAACCCCTTCGATGCAGCGATCCATTGTGATCGCTGCATCCTAGAGGTTTGAAGAAAATCGTCAGCCTTGCCATGCGATGGCAAGGCTGGCGACTGTTACTATGGAAACAGGAGCCCTAACAATGGACTCCTGTCTGCCATTACGTAAGCTGATTAGGCCCCGCCCAGAGGCGGAGCCTGATCGGGTTGCTGTCAGTGAACAACTGACAGTTCCAATACATTGCACTACATAGGTAGTGCAATGTATTAGAACATCAAACAAACAGTTGGACATTCAAGTCCCCTAGTGGGACTAAAGAAAAGTGTAAAAAAAAGTGTAAAAAAAGTAAAAATAAAAGTTGTAAAACATACAATAAAAGTTTCAAATAATAACACAAAACACAATCGCCCTTTTTCACTTAGCAAGTCATTTATTATAGAAAAAAATAATAAAGCCATACATATTTGGTATCGCAGCGACCGTAACGACTTGAACTATAAAAATATTATGTTATTTATCCAGCGCAGTGAACGCCGTAAAAAAAAAATAATTACTGTTTTTTTGGTCACTGTCTTCCAAAAATTGAAATAAAAAGTGATCAAAAAGTCGCATGTATCCAAAAATGGTACCTAAAAAATCTATACCTCGTCTTGCAAAAAACAAGCCCTCACACAGCTCCATCGACGAAAAAATGTAAAAGTTATGGCTCTCACAACTTGGCGACAGAAAAAATACATTCTCTTTCCAAAAGTAATTTTATTGTGCAAAAAGCTATAAAAAAGTTCTATAAATTTGGTATCGCCGGAATCGTACTGACCCGCAGAATAAAGGTAACATGTAGTTTATAACGTACGGTGAACGCTGTATATAAAAAAAAAAGTGGCACAAGCTGGGCACGACATATTTGACACTGAATTGGCATATCTAGGGAAAAATTTTAATTTGTACCTTCCGCAGCGCAATCATTTATGGAAAAGACACGTGGGGTGAAAATGCTCACTACACCTCTTAATAAATGCCTTGAGGGGTGCAGTTTCCAAAATGGGGTCACTTCTCAGGGGTTTCTTTTATTATTTCACATCAAAGCCTCTGCAATTGTGAACCAATACTTTATGTCGCCAAATTAGGCCTCAATTTTACACGGTACTCTTTCACTCCTGAGCCCTGTCGAATGTCCAGGCAAAAGATTAGGGCCACATGTAGGGTGATTCTAAAACAGGGAAACACCGCATAATAATTGAGAGCTGTATTGTTATGGTGGCACAAGCTGGGCACCACATATTGGCGTATCTAAGGAAAAATTCCCATTTTCATTCTCCCACATCGTGTGCACACGAATTTCTGCAAAACACCTGTGGGGTTAACATGCTCACTACACCCCTAGGTGAATACCTTGAGGGTGTTGTTTCCAAAATGGGGTCACTTCTGGGGGGATCCACTGTTTTGGTCCCATAGGGACTTTGCAAATGCAACATAGCGACCAGAAACCAAATGCAGCAAAATCTGTGCACCAAAAGCAAATGGCGCTCCTTCCCTTCTGAGCCCTGCCGTGTGCCCAAACAGCATTTTATGACCACGTGTGGGGTATTGCCGTACTCCAGAGAAGTTGCTTTACAAATGTTGGGGTTCTTTTTTTCCTTTATTTGTTGAGAAAATTAAAAATTTGGAGCTAAAGCTACGTCTTATTGAAGAAAAAGGATTTTTTTTATTTTCACTGCTCAATTCTAATAAAATCTATGAAACACCTGTGGGGGCAAAATGCTCACTACACCCCTAGATGGATTCGTCAAGGGGTGTCGTTTTCTCAATGGAGTCACTTTTTTGGCGTTTTCACTGTTTTGGTCCCTCAGGGGCTTTGCAAATGCGACATGGCCTCCGCAAACCATTCCTGCTAAATTTGAGCTCCAAAAGCCAAATAGCGCTCTTTCCCTTCTAAGCTCCGCCGTGTGTCCAAACATCCGTTTATAACCACATGTGGGGTATTGTTTTACTCGGGAGAAATTGCTTTACAAATGTTGTGGTGCTTTTTCTCCTTTAGTCCTCGTAGAAATTAGAAAAAATGAGCTAAACCTACATTATATTTGAAAGAATGACGATTTTCATTTTCTCGGCCTACTTCCAATAATTTCTGCAGAAAACCTGCGGGGTCAAAATGCTCACTATACCCCTAGATAATTTCCTCAAGGGGTGTAGTTTCCCAAATGGGGTCACTTTTGGTGGATTTCCACTGTTTTGGCACCGAAAGAGCCCTTGAAACCTGACATGGTGCCTAAAATATTTTCTAATAAAAAGGAGGCCCAAAATCCACTAGGTGCATCTTTGCTTCCGAGGCCGGTGCTACAGTCCATTACCACACTAGGGCCACATGTGGGATATTTCTAAAAACTGCAGAATCTGGGCAATAAATATTGAGTTGCGTTTCTCTGGTAAAAACTTCTGTGTTACAAAAAAAAAATAGATTAAAAATGAATTTCTGCAAAAAAAAATTAAATTTGAAAAATTTCACCTCTACGTTGCTTTAATTTCTGTGAAACGTTTAAAGGGTTAATAAACTTTCTAAATGCTGTTTTGAATACTTTGAGGGGTGAAGTTTTTAAAATGAGGTGACTTTTTTGGGGTTTCTAATATATAAGGCCCTAAAAGCTGCTTCACAACTGAACTGGCCCCTGTAAAAATAGCCTTTTGAAATTTTCTTGAAAATGTGAGAAATTGCTGCTAAAGTTCTAAGCCTTGTGACGTCATAGAAAAATAAAAGGACGTTCAAAAAACGATGCCAATCTAAAGTAGACATATGGGGGATGTTAGTTAGCAACAATTTTGAGTGGTATAACTGCCTGTCTTACAAGCAGATACATTTACATTTAGAAAAATGCGAATTTTTGCAATTTGTCACAAAATTTTGGTGTTTTTCACTGGTAAATATTTAATTTATCGACCACATTTTTCCACTATCATAAAGTCCAATGTGTCACGAGAAAACAATCTCAGAATCGCTTTGATAGGTTAAAGCATTCCGGAGTTATTACCACATAAAGTGAAATATGTCAGATTTGAAAAAATGGGTCTGGTCCTGAAGGCCAAAATGAGCTTGGTCCTGAAGGGGTTAAAGCCATGGTCAGGGTGAGGTTACATTGGTGGATAGAATATAGTTGGATACATTTGTTATTTGCAGCAGCAGGGAACTATCAGATGTGATCCCATTGCTTCAACCCAATCCCCCGTGGTCAACATAGGTATTAACTCTCTACATCTGCTCACAGCAGGCAATTCCACATGTGTAGTTTTATAGATAACATGTGTGTATATATAATATACACTAGTCCCCTAGGTCCCTGAAATTTAAGAATGCAGATGAGTGGGTAAGAGAAAAAAGGCAGATGGTGGGTCCAAAATTGACTAATGAGAGAGTGTTTAAGTTGGAGGCAGTTAAAGAAATCATGTTGTGGGGTCTGATATTGACATATCATATTTTCTATAGCGATAACTTTAACCGGCTTTAACATCTGGGAAACATAATGTCCATTGAATTCGGACCAAAATTTTGGGTTCTATTATCCATATAATTGGGATAAGGCTGGATTACGCCATTGAGAGATTACATATATCATATTTGTGTAATGGGTAATAGATTTTGCGTGATTCCATGCCTGCATTGCCAACTTCTGAAGAGGGAGGAGGGGATGTTTTTGTAAATCATCAGGATCCAGGACTGGCCATAGTGTCTAAAAATTTAGAAAGTAAGATAAATGGTGTTCAGCATTAGATAACAAAGAACCAAAGATCCATGTGAATATAAACCTTAGTAGTCCGGCCAGGTAATATAGGAACAGGTCAGGTACTGTAGATCTCTGTAGAGAAGATACATTTTAAATTTAGGTCTACCAGCGTCCCAAATAAAAGGAGAGATCAAGGAATTAGCTAAAGTAAAAAAACATTTATGTCTTAGGTCGGGGATATTTTAACATTACAACTTTCCAATTAACTTCTACTGTGTTGGGTCATAATCTTGGTATCTTTGATGCTCTCAGATTGTCTTGCCGCTGATCAAATTTGGGATATTCATTTATAACTGATGAATGTATCCAACGGCATATTAAATATTAGTTCCTTCACCTGATCTTTTGACCTGTTGGATTCCTCTACCCCCGACTTTGACCTTTCATTTTGGCTCGTTTCTGACTATGATTATTCGCTCCTTTAATTCTTGACGTTGGATTGTTTCCAGGCTATTGTCACGGACACAGGGTTTGTGGACCCACTAGGCCGCTCCGCCGTAGTGGGGAGGCAGCTGACCAGGTCACAGTCTAAGCGGAAGTAAATGGCAGACAGTAATGCTTGGGTACCTGAAATAGTCCGGGCGGTGGCTGTGGCTTCAGCATGGATGGAGGCAGGTGCGGCAAGTGGCGCCAGACGTGGCGGGCAGTATCCGATGAAGCGGTAGACACTTGACGTGGCAGATGGCACTTGATGTGGCAGAAGACACTTGACGTGGCAGATGGCACTTGACGTGGCAGATGGCACTTGAACGCAGGTAGGCACAGGAACAATACGGAATACAGGAACGGTAACAGGGCACGGGTAACAGCTGGAACGGGAGACACTAAGGGACCATTTGCGAGACAGACTGGGAAAGACTAACAACGCTCAGGCAAGGATCAGAAGGCCAAGGGCCTTCTTATAGACCAGGAAATCGTGGCAGTTGATGGTGATGACGATTTCCTAATTGCGCGCACTGGCCCTTTAAGGCCGGGCGCGAGCGTGCGCGCGCACCCTACGGGACCCAGCCGAATGGAGCGGAAGTGAGCGCTGGCATCTCCTAGGAGGGAGACGGAGGCGCTCACAGATCCATGGCTGCGGGCGTCGGGAGGTGAGTAAACCCGACGGCCCGCGGCCATGGACGCTATAGTATCCCCCCTCTTATGCCCCATCTTCTTGGGGCCAGAGTGAGAGAGGAACTTTTTAATAAGAGCAGGGGCGCTGAGGTTCTCTTCTGGCTCCCAGGCCCTCTCCTCAGGACCAAACCCTCTCCAGTCCACCAAATAGAAAGTCCTTCCTCCTACCCTCTTGCGGTCCAGGATCTCCTTTACCTCGAATACATCAGAAGGACCGCTGGGAGCAACTGTGGAACTAGAAGTCTTGCTGTAGCGGTTCAGGACCACTGGTTTCAGGAGGGACACATGGAAGGAGTTAGGGATTCTGAGGGTAGGAGGCAGCCGCAGCTTATAGGAGACAGGGTTAATTTGTTGCAGGATCTCGAAAGGACCAAGGAACCTGGGAGCGAACTTGTATAAAGGCACCCTCAAGCGAATGTTCCGAGAAGACAGACAGAATTTAGTCCCAGGAAGATACTGAGGCGGCTCTCTTCTCCTAGTATCCGCCTTACGCTTCATGCGATCTACCGCCAGCAAAATAGAGGACCGGGTCTGTTGCCAGATTTGCAGGAAGTCCCCATATGCAGAGTCAGCAGCGGGTACCTGAGATGAAGTTGATACAGGAAGAGGGACTCTGGGATATTGACTGTACACGATGTGAAACGGAGTGGAGTTGGTGGACTCACTTGTGTGGTTGTTGTAAGAAAACTTGGCCCATGCAAGATGCTGTACCCAGTTATCGTGTTGAGAAGAGATGAAGTGGCGGGCCAATTTGATAGCCAGTAGCTCCCGTTCTCCAATGGAGTAATTGCGCTCAGCAGAGGAAAACAGTCTTGAGTAGTAGCCACATACAACTGCCTTTCCTTTGGAGCTCCTCTGGAACAGAAGTGCGCCTGCACCAACAGAGGAAGCGTCCACTTCTAGTGAGAACTGCCGAGATACGTCAGGGTGATGGAGGATTGAAGCTGAAGTGAAGGCTTTCTTGAGGCTAATGAATGCGGACTCTGCCTCTGGAGTCCATACCTTGGCGTTCACACCCTTCTTGGTAAGGGTCGAGATGGGAGCCGTCAGAGAAGAGAAGTTAGGAATAAACTGTCGGTAGAAATTGGCGGAACCCAGGAACCGCTGTATGGCCCTTAGGCCTTGAGGACGTGGCCATTCCAGGACAGATTTTAACTTCCCAGGGTCCATCTTAAGGCCTTGATCCGAGATGACATAGCCCAGGAAGGGCAAAGACCTCTTTTCAAAGTTGCATTTTTCTAACTTGGCATACAAGCGATTCTCTCTTAGTCGCAGGAGAACTTGACGAACATGCCTCCGATGGGTCATCAGATCTGGGGAGAAAATTAGAATATCATCGAGATAAACTACAACACACATATAGAGGAGATCTCGGAAGATATCATTAACGAACTCCTGAAATACTGCGGGAGCGTTACACAGTCCGAAGGGCATCACTAGGTATTCGTAGTGCCCATCGCGGGTGTTAAATGCCGTCTTCCATTCGTCACCCCGGCGAATCCGGATTAGATTATAGGCCCCCCGCAGATCTAGCTTGGAAAAATTTTTGGCTCCTCGTATGCGATCAAACAGCTCGGAAATAAGTGGCAGCGGGTATTTGTTCTTGACCGTGATCTGATTGAGACCACGGTAATCAATGCAGGGTCGGAGAGATCCATCTCTCTTTTTAACGAAGAAGAAGCCTGCCCCAGCCGGGCAGGAAGATTTTCGAATAAGACCCCTCTCCAAGTTCTCCTTGATATAGGTTGACATCGATAAAGTCTCTGGCAAGGAGAGAGGATATACTCGTCCATGGGGAAGAGAAGCATTGGGAACCAGTTCAATGGGACAGTCATAATTCCGATGTGGAGGCAACGTCTCAGCCTCTCGTTTGCAAAAGGCATCCGTAAAACTGGCATACTGAGAAGGTAGATCGGAGAGTGACTGAGGCAGAGGGGGCACAACAGGATGGACTTGTGACAGGCAATGGCTATGGCATCTGGAACCCCATTGAAGAACTTCTCCAGAACTCCAGTCGAGTGTCGGGGCGTGTAGACGGAGCCATAGCAGACCCAGCAGGATAGGATTGATAGCCTTAGGTAGTACCAGGAAGGAGATCTGTTCCGAGTGAAGAGCTCCGACCCGTAGTGTCAACGGCTCAGTGATGAGCATGATCGGATCAGGCAATGGTAGACCATTCACAGAGGCAACTGCCAGGGGTCTCTTCAGACGGACTGTGGGTAGTTGAAACCGATCCACTAGATCCTGGTGGATAAAATTAGCAGCCGCTCCAGAGTCAAGATAGGCGGAGGAAGGATGTGATGTCTCTCCGGTGACGATGGCCACAGGTATCGATAATTTGGAAGAGGTTTTAACGTTTGGAGACATTGTACCTAGAGTTGCCTCTCCAACCAACCCTAGGTACTGGAGTTTCCTGGTTTCTGTGGGCATTGGCGCACAAAATGACCCTTGAGGCCACGATATTTACAAAGTCCAGAGGAGCGTCTGCGCTGCTTCTCCTGTTCAGATAACCGGACTCTGTCTACCTGCATGGGTTCCTCAGGTAGCGCACTAGGAGTGGACAATAGTGGTCTCTGGACTGATGGTGCTGGTCTGTGGACCCGGCTCTCCTGACGAACCTCTAGAGAGCGCTCCCGGATTCTCATATCAACCCGGGTGGCTAACAGGATGAGGGCATCCAAGGTAGAAGGAAGGTCGCGGGCTGCCAGTTCGTCCTTGATGTGAGAGGACAGTCCCTGCCAGAAGTTCGCCACCAGTGCCTCATTGTTCCATGCCAGCTTGGCTGCTAGGGTACGGAAGGAGATAGCATACTCCCCTACTGTGGAGCCTTCTTGCTTGAGGGTCAAAAGAGTGGCTGCGGCAGAGGATGTTCGACCCGGCTCCTCGAACACGGCACGAAAGGACTGCAGGAACAAGGCTAGGTCCGAGGATACAGGTCCTTGTTGCTCCAAGATTGGGTTCGCCCATGCGAGGGCCTTGCCAGCGAGGAGGGAGATAATAAACACTACTTTGGCCTCCTCGGAGAGGAAGAGATGAGGCCGTAGCCTAAAATGCACCGTGCATTGATTGAGAAATCCTCTACATGCTCTGGGGTCACCGTCGTAGCGAGGAGGAAGAGGCAGAGGAACTGTGGATCCGGAACAAACAGGGGGAGCAACAGGCAGTGGCACAACAACAGCTTCAGGAGGAAGAACCGGAGGTGGAACAGCGAGTAGATCCAGGCGGACAAGGATAGAATTCACCGCCTCAAGTCATTTGATCCTGACGTGTGCGTATGTCATGCATCTCTGTCTGAATCTTCTGTACTGGGGTCTTGGGCTGGCCAGCGGGTTCCATGGCCTGAGCGTACTGTCACGGACACAGGGTTTGTGGACCCACTAGGCCGCTCCGCCGTAGCGGGGAGGCAGCTGACCAGGTCACAGTCTAAGCGGAAGTAAATGGCAGACAGTAATGCTTGGGTACCTGAAATAGTCCGGGCGGTGGCTGTGGCTTCAGCACGGATGGAGGCAGGTGCGGCAAGTGGCGCCAGACGTGGCGGGCAGTATCCGATGAAGCGGTAGACACCTGACGTGGCATATGGCACTTGACGTGGCAGATGGTACTTGACGTGGCAGATGGCATTTGGCGTGGCAGAAGACACTTGACGTGGCAGATGGCACTTGACGTGGCACAATACACTTGACGTGGCAGATGGCACTTGACGTGGCAGATGGCACTTGAACGCAGGTAGGCACAGGAACAATACGGAATACAGGAACGGTAACAGGGCACGGGAAACAGCTGGAACGGGAGACACTAAGGGACCATTTGCGAGACAGACTGGGAAAGACTAACAACGCTCAGGCAAGGATTAGAAGGCCAAGGGCCTTCTTATAGACCAGGAAATCGTGGCAGTTGATGGTGATGACGATTTCCTAATTGCGCGCACTGGCCCTTTAAGGCCGGGCGCGAGCGTGCGCGCGCACCCTACGGGACCCAGCCGAATGGAGCGGAAGTGAGCGCTGGCATCTCCTAGGAGGGAGACGGAGGCCAGCGCTCACAGATCCATGGCTGCGGGCGTCGGGAGGTGAGTAAACCCGACGGCCCGCGGCCATGGACGCTACAGCTATGATCATTTGTCCTATCAACCTTGGCTTGGCTTGAATGTGAACACCTACCTGTCTGTAATAAAGTTTATAATTTCGATCAGTCATATGACCTTGTCACCCGCTATAACCTAGCAGTCCTCTAAAAAAGCTTCAAACCCTCCGCAGGGTAGTCCATACTTCGCTGTGGGAACCTATAGTTTACGGGGATCCTTAGACTGCATTTTGAAATCACCAACAATAATAGATATGGACATAGAGGATCCACATGTCAAGAGATTATTTAAAAACCTTATGGAGACCAGCGTTCCCTAACTAGTGGCTCAGGAGCCACATGTGGCTCTTAGGCCCACTGTATGTGACTCCTCAGCTAATAGCAGCCCTAAGTACTTTTGTGCCCTTGTGGCACCAGGGATGTCATAGTGTTACTGAAAATTGGCACTAGAGTCAAAACCATATTACTGGCGATTTGACAGCAGGGTAAGACCCATATGACTTGGTCATATATTTAATACTATTTTCACCATTTCATATCCAGTGTCACTCATTTGACACATTTAAAAGTTGATCGGGAGCTAGAAACGCTTGGGGACCTCTGCCCGAGTCTATTTAAAAGAAGGGTTGATATAGTAGAAGGGTGGTCAAATTCGCCCTAGTCTGCTGTAGATTATTGTTAACACTACACACATCAATTTTTCTGTGAGGTTGGAAACAAGTACCGTTTGTTCATGCCTTGTTTTCCTTCCCGACATAATATAATTTTGCAATTTGTAATAACGCAATAGCTTCTTTGGTCTAATGATCTATCTCTATTTGTCCTTTCGGACCAGCCAGCCTGTACTAATCCCTCTGCTACATTAATGTCCAGGTTTACAATTTTTTGGAGGATTTTCCACATTTCGTGTTGGGATGTAAAGAGTTATCTCATCTTGTCTCCTAGTTCTTAGTTATCACTGATATCATGTCCGTATCTCTATGTATTTCTTTCACTTTTCATAAATCTCTCCCTCAAATTTTACCGTGCTAGCAATATACTGCAATCCAGCCACACTCTACCACACACAGTCCAAATGCCGTTGAAGTTAATAAATTCTCTAATAGAAAATGATGCATCTGTTCCTTCCACATTTACGACATCCAATTGGTTTCATTGGCAGTCAAGATTTGTTAGCGGATTCTGTATTAGATTCTAGCACAGTTGGGGATAATCATTTTTTCTTCCTTTTCAATAGATTTTCTTTTTATATATTTTGAGATATGAGTTTTTTTTATAATCTAAAATCTTTCCTATTCATTCTACAATTCGGGGCCATTCATGTCATCCCCTACTGGTAGATGAAATTCCCTTTCCACCATACAGTATAGTATCCAACTCATGTAAATAAGGGCTGCAGGCAAACTAGGCATGGATGTGAGCAATAATGTTTAACCCTGTAAGGACAGAATTTTTTGTTTTTGCCTCTCTGCATTCCGACAACTCTTTTCTTTTTTCATCATAGCTGTAGGGCTTGTTTTTTGCGGGATACTATTTTTCAATTGCAAAAAGAAAAAAACCACGACAGAACCCAATGGACCCCATTGTATGTCAATTAAGTCTATTGGGAGCACGTAGTATTCTGGCAAAAACAGAACACAGACCAAATCCCTAAGTAAATACAGACCCTGGACCAGACTTCCTAAGTAAATACAGACCCCAGACAAGACCCCCTAAATAAATACAGCCATTAGACCAGTAGATACTCACCTCTCCTCATTCCTGCAGTTCTTTTCACTCCCGGGCGCTGACGCAGACAATGTCCTGACACCGGCTCCAGTGTCAGGACGTTGTCTGCAGTAGTGGCTTTTAGATTGAAAAGGACTAAATTAATGGAGAGAGACATGTTGCAGTGTTTTGGATATTTGCCTGCTCTTCCGGGAGTCTAGGGTATCTCCCCTTTGTCTGGGAGTCTACCGGACATTCCAGGAGAGTCGTGTTGTGCCGTCTACTACGCCTACTGACTTACACCACGTCTGGTGTTATCTGCCACATTTTGCATCACCTGCCACCAAGTTCCCATCTGAGCCTAAGCCGCTGTTACTGACTGGACCATTACAGGTACCCTTGTGCTCTGACTTTATATTGACTTGGTACACTGTTGTTTGGCCTGCTGCTACCCTGCTAAGGTGTGTGGCCTTGTGGGTCCACATACCCACAGACCGTGACAGTACACTCAGGCCATGGACCCCGCTGATCAAATCAAGACCACGACAACACCAACTCCTCCAGGCAGTGAACATTATTGTGCATCGGCTGGATATGCAAGCTGCAGCCCTCTCGGTACCTGCTCCTATTGCTCCTGCTGTTCCTCCTACTAAACCTCCCGGCAGTACAGATTCTCTTTGCCACTGCCTCCCCGTTAAAACGGAGATGCGGGGACCTGCAGCGGATTTCTGAATCAGTGTCAGATCCACTTCAGTCTACATGCCGGTGCATGTCCTTCCGATGGCGCAAGGATTGCATTTATAGTCTCTCTCCTTATTGACAGGGCCCTGGAATGGGCGAACCCCATCTGGGAATATCAGGGACCAGAGACCCGTGACCTACGGTGTTTCCTACGGACTTTCCGCACTGTATTTGAGGAACCTGGGCGAGTCTCTTCAGCGGCTGCATCCATGCTGACCCTTCGCCAAAGTGACACCTCCGTGGGCAAGTACGCCATTCAGTTCCATACCCTGGTGGCAGAACTGAACTGGAACAAAAAAGCCTTAGAGGTTACATTCTGGCAAGGTCTTTCCTCCGATATCAAAGACGAGCTTGCCGCTCGAGATCTGCCCTCTACCCTAAATGACCTCATTCTTCTAGCCATCCGGATTGACATAAGGATCCAGGAATGGTCTCAAGAGATTCACCGGGTCAGGAGATTGCCCAGGCTGGCTCCTACATTCCAGCAACCCCTGCTGCCCTCCTCAGCTGTTCCACCAGAGGAGCCTACGTAAATTGACTATCTCAAGTTGTCTGTCCAGGAGAAACAGAGAAGACACACTTCGGGACTCTGTCTGTATTGCGGCCTCGGAGGCCTTTGTGAGTCTGTGTCCCCAAAAGCCTAAAAAGCTCCATAGCCTAGGATTGGTTGAAGAGACAACCCTAGGTGGAAAAGGACTAAATAATAAACTCTCTCCCAAATTGTCCATTCCGGTGACCATATTGTCCAGTGAGAAGATGCACCGGGTCTCTGCCTACCTGGACTCCGGGTCCGCAGCAAAGTTCATCCAACAGGACTTAGTGGATCAGCTCCAGTTGCCAACGGTTCCCTTGGAGACACCCCTGGTTGTTGCCTCGGTCAATCGACTTCCTCTGCCTGACCCTATCATGTCCGTGACCAAGCCACTGAAGCTGCAAGTGAGAGCCCTTCATACTGAGCAGATTACCTTTTTCATTTTGCCCAAAGCCATCAATCCTGTGTTGCTGGGTCGGCCTTGACTCCAGCTTCATGCTCCAGTGCTGGACTGGTATTCGGGAAAAGTTCTCCAATGGGGCTCGAAATGTCTCCACCGCTGACTGCTACAGGTTCATGCCTCTTATGTCTCAGTAGTTGACAGGACTACCTACTCATTTTGCGCCGTTTGCGGATTTCTTTGGCAAAAAGGAGGCTGAGATGCTTCCCCCACACCGGACGTACGACTGCCCGATTGAACTCCTCCCCATGGACGCGTATACCCCCTCTCCTTGCCAGAGACTCAGTCCTTGTCAGCCTATATCAAGGAGAGGGATTTATTTTGGAAAATCCTCCTCCCCGGCCGGTGCCGGTTTTTTCTTTGTAAAGAAAAAAGACGGATCTCTTCAACTCTGCATAGACTACCGTTGTCTCAACCAGATCACGGTAAAAAACAAATACCCTTTGCCACTGATCTCAGGAACTATATGATCGCATTCGAGGAGCCAAGATCTTTGCTAAACTAGACTTTAGTGGGGCCTACAACCTAATCCAAATCCGTCAAAGTGACGAGTGGAAGATGACATTTAACACTCGAGACAGGCACTGTGAATACCTGGTGATGCCCTTCGGCCTGTGTAACGCTACCACTGTCTTCCAAGAATTTGTCAATGATATCTTCCGAGATCTCCTCTATGTCTGTGTTGTAATCTATCTTGACATTTTGATCTTCTCACTAGAGCTGACAACACATCGGAGGCATGTCCGTCAGGTTCTACTGCGATTGAGGGAGTATCGTTTATATGCCAAGTTGGAGAAGTGTACTTTTGAAAATAATTCTTTGCCCTTCTTTGGCTACATCATCTCGGATCAGGGTCTCAAGATGGATCCTGAGAAAGTAAAGTCCGTCCTGGAGTGGCCACGTCCTCAGGCTGCGGGCCATACAGATTTTTTGGGGATTCGCTAACTTCTACCGGCAGTTTATCTCAAACTTCTCTTCACTGTCGGCCCCCATCCCTACCCTTACCACAAAAGGTATGAACGCCAAAGTGTGGACTCCAGAGGCAGAATCAACTTTCAATAGCCTCAAGAATGCCTTCACTTCAGCCTCGATCCTCCATCATCCTGACGTGTCTCGGCAATTCTCGTTGGAGGTGGACGCTTCTTCTGTTGGTGCAGGTGCACTTCTGTTCCAGAGAAGCTCCAAAGGAAAGGCAGTAGTATGTGGCTATTTCTCAAGACTTTTTTCCCCTGCAGAGCGCAATTACTCCATTGGGGATCGGGAGTTACTCCATCAAATTGGCTCTGGAGGAGTGGAGACATCTGCTCAAGGGCGCAGTTCACCCCATCCTGATATACACCGACCACAAGAACCTCACCTATCTCCAGTCGGCTCTATGGCTAAACCCCTGTCAAGCCAGATGGTTGCTGTTCTTCACCCATTTACAATTTGTGCTCCACTACCGTCCCGCTGACAAACATGTGAGGGCAGATGCCCTGTCCACGTTGTTTGAAATGGAGGACACTGTGGAGTCCCCTCAAAGTATCATAGACCCGTCCTACATTGTCACTGCCAATCCTTTGCAAGATAGAGACAGAGGGATAGGGGACACATATCCAAATTGGCTGGGCATGCTGGTGTTCGCAAAACTCGAGACCTAATAACTCATCATTTCTGGTGGTCCACGCTGCTCAATGATATTGTGGACTTTGTCTCTTCCTGCACTGTGTGTGATTCTAACAAGGTTGCTCACTCCAAACCTGCCGGTCTGCTCCAACCTCTGCCTGTACCAATGCCTTGATTGTTTTTATTCCTCTGTTAGTCTTGAAAATGGTCCCTTAGTCGTATCCTGTTCCCTGTGTTCATGTGCCCTGCTACCTGTATCCTGTATCCCAGCTGTATTTGTTCCTGTGCTATCTCTAGTGTTGGAGTCGTGTTGTGCCGTCTACTACGCCTGCTGACTTACACCACATCTGGTGTCATCTGCCACGTTTTGCATCACCTGCCACCCAGGTCCCATCTGTGCCTAAGCCATTGCTACTGTCTGGACTATTACAGGTACCCTTGTGCTCTGACTTTATAGTGACTTGGTACACTGTTGTTGGGCCAGCTGCTAAACCGCTACGGTGGTGCGGCCTAATGGGTCCACCTACCCACAGACCGTGACACAGTGCATGTTCGGAGTTGTAGTTTGGCAGAATTTATAGAGGAGACTACAGAGATTTGCCCAGGAATATTTTCTAAATTTGACCCGTCAGGGGTCTGCCAGGGACACAGTTGTTAACGTAGTTGAATGGTGCGTTGTGTTTGGCAGTAAACAGGAAAGTACATGCAGGGATTGGCACCTTTCATGTTGAGGGTAGGTGTTAATCTGTCACACTCTTTCTATTTCCTTTTTCCATTTCATCCTTCAAAAATAACTTTGCACACAAATTAGAGCTGTGAAATAATGTCTGAAAACGTATTCCCGAGAGCTTTATAGAAAAGTTCAAACACAAAGCATTCAAATTAAAAGTATTATTCCATTTATAAAGTGGAACAGTTACTTCATTTTTGTTCTTATTGACTGCACTGAGCTCATTCATCGCTTATGCTTCAAAGATGTCACTTTAGTTATGACTGCGAGCTAATCTTTGCTCTATGACAAATGGCTGCCTGTCCTGTGTATGGACAATACGGTATAGACAGTGACTGTCCCCCCCCCCTTATGAGGAACTTTTCTTTCTAATAATAATAATAATTAAAAAATAGGCATTAAAGAGGCTCTGTCACCAGATTTTGCAACCCCTATCTGCTATTGCAGCAGATCGGCGCTGCAATGTAGATTACAGTAACGTTTTTATTTTTAAAAAACAAGCATTTTTGGCCAAGTTATGACCATTTTTGTAGTTATGCAAATGAGGCTTGCAAAAGTCCAAGTGGGTGTGTTTAAAAGTAAAAGTCCAAGTGGGCGTGTATTAGGTGCGTACATCGGGGTGTGTTTACTACTATTACTAGCTGGGCGTTGTGTATAGAAGTATCATCCACTTCTCTTCATAACGCCCAGCTTCTGGCAGTGCAGATCTGTGACGTCACTCACAGGTCCTGCATCGTGTCGGCACCAGAGGCTACAGTTGATTCTGCAGCAGCATCAGCATTTGCAGGTAAGTAGCTACATCGACTTACCTGCAAACGCCGATGCTGCTGCAGAATCATCTGTAGCCTCTGGTGCCGACACGATGCAGGACCTGAGTGACGTCACAGTGCTGCACTGCCAGAAGCTGGGCGTTGTGAAGAGAAGTGGATGACACTTCTATACACAACGCCCAGCTAGTAAAAGTAGCAAACACGCCCCGATGTACGCACATAATACACGCCCAGTTGTACTTTTACTTTTCAACACGCCCAGTTGTACTTTTGCAAGCCTCATTTGCATAAATACGAAAATGGTCATAACTTGGCCAAAAATGCTCGTTTTTTAAAAATAAAAACGTTACTGTAATCTACATAGCAGCGCCTATCTGCTGCAATAGCAGATAGGGGCTGCAAAATCTGGTGACAGAGCCTCTTTAAGCATCATTTTTATTTTTTCATAAATTGGGTTGTCATTTCTTATCTGTATACATTAAAGATGTGTAACAAACAATCAAGTCATCATTACTGTACTTCAGATCAGGATTGGACAGTTCCCTCAGAGTACCAGGGGATCCTGGGTTCTGATACAATAATGGGCCCCACAGGTCCAGCAGAAGAACCCGCTTTGGAGGTGACTTTAGAACAAATTACTTGTTAAATAGGATCTATTTCTTATGGGATGATCACAAATAACCTATTAGATCTTATTGATGATCTTTCCTGTGTGTATAATGATAAAAACAAAGATTACGATGTAATTAAAAGCGGATGTGCACAAGTTCTGTATAGATGGTGGTGGGAACCCCAGTTTAATACTGTCTCAATTGATTGGATTTTGCTCCAATGCAGCTAAAATAAAAAAATGAAACCATTTTGCAAATATTCTTGATTAAAAAAATGCTACCGTTTAGAGTATACAGCTCCTATGCAGACCTATTTGTCTTAATGGTTACAGACTACATTGTAGTCAGTTCCTGCACCCCTGTGTTACTCCATTACATCTGTCCACTCTTCTACTATTTGTAGGTTAAAACCACAAAAAAGGCCATACTCACTAGGTAGGTGGGTGGGTGGGTGGGTGGGTGGGTGAAAACCCGTTCCCATCAGGACGCAGACGGGTCAAAGAATGCTGCAGAAGGAGTGTGCATTAAATAGTGATAGCCCCTCCCACTAGTCTTGAGGGGAGTGGCGAACTAAGTGCTCAAAGGTGTGCGATAAATGTGTGTCAGTGTAGTGCTAGGGTGTGAATGGATGGTAAAAAATAAATATGTATGTATGAAAGTGTCAGAACTGTGTAATAAAAATAAATAAATAAATAAATGTGATGAATAGGGGTCAGTGCTGTGAATAGTACATGGGGTGTCAGTACTATGTGTAATACGTGGAGGGATAATGTGCTGGTCGTCAGGCATGGCGTATCTTGCCGAATAACAGCCTATTTGTAACGCCGCTAGTGTTAGCTAAAGCGGGCTGCTCTGCATTCCAAACCAAACGCCAGCACATCATGCCCTCCCAGCATATAAGACCCGGCTGCGTCCTGAAAAAAAGTGTAGTATACGTAGTAAGAAATATCCATGAAACATGGGGTATTAGTTGTTATTTTGGCCAAAATACGCAAAGCTCGCAACCCAACGTCAAGGGTCCCCAGTGCCTTGCGAGTCCCTAACCAGAACTTTTCGTTCCTAATTTAAAAACACAAACAGAAAAAATGGGACATAAATATCATCAAAACCACAAAAAAGGCCATACTCACTAGGTAGGTGGGTGGGTGGGTGAAAACCCGTTCCCATCAGGACGCAGACGGGTCAAAGAATGCTTTCATACATACATATTTATTTTTTACCATCCATTCACACCCTAGCACTACACTGACACACATTTATCGCACACCTTTGAGCACTTAGTTCGCCACTCCCCTCAAGACTAGTGGGAGGGGCTATCACTATTTAATGCACACTCCTTCGGCAGCATTCTTTGACCCGTCTGTGTCCTGATGGGAACGGGTTTTCACCCACCCACCCACCTACCTAGTGAGTATGGCCTTTTTTGTGGTTTTGATGATATTTATGTCCCATTTTTTCTGTTTGTATTTGTAGGTTAGAAAGAAGAGCGGGCAGAGGAAGTGGAGTAACACGTGACTGCAGGATCAGACCACAAACAGGGCTTGTTTGTAGTCTGTAGCCATTGAGACACGTAGGTCTGCATAGGAACTGTAGCCGCAAAACAGAGTTTTAATCAATCAAATTTTCAAATGTTTTTTTTAATGTTAGATGCATTGCATCAATAAAAAGTATCTGTAAAAGTGCATATCCTTTAGTGGTCTGCCTAAGACAAAACTTTAGCATTTAGAGATAATAGTGGGAACAACCACCCAAAGTAGGACACCACTATGAGGACACCACTGTGAGCTGCATCAAGCACTGCTCTCAGTTCTATGGGAACAACAGATCATGATCTTTGTTGAGCAGTAAGAAAATATAGAATTCATGGACTAAATTCATAGAAAAATATAGATGTGGGTAACCATATTTAATAGTTGGTAGTATTTTTATTTTTTACTGTTTCTTTTTTATATTTGGGAACATACCGAGAAATGTATCTACCCTGTTGACCATTCTTTACCCTCTCTCTTCTCACACCCATTATTTTTTTCTCTTTTTAATTGTTTTGATATGTTTTTTATGTTACCTTAATAGTAAATAATATGGCCATTTAATGTTCCGCGCTCGGGGCAATAAATTTACCATGGGAGGTCCCAGCAATGATCAGCTTCTCACCACGGACCTGTGACATGGAATAAGGTGTTATCTTTTTATATGCTGGTCAGCATTGGCAACAACTAATGGCTAAGGCTGGGTTCACACTAGCATGTTACGTCCGTAATGGATGGAACATATTTCGGCCGCAAGTCCCGGGCCGAACACACTGCAGGGAGCCGGGCTCCTAGCATCATAGTTATGTACGACGCTAGGAGTTCCTGTCTCTACGTGGAACTACTGTCCCGTACTCAAAACATGATTACAGTACGGGACAGTTGTCCCGCAGCGAGGCAGGGACCCCTAGCGTCGTACATAACTATGATGCTAGGAGCCCGGCTCCCTGCAGTGTGTTAGGTCCGGGACTTGCGGCCGAAATACGTTCCGTCCTTTACGGACCGAACATGGTAGTGTGAATCCAGCCTAAAGTTTGAACCCTTATTAATTGCCCCTCACAGCTTTATACCCCAAGATCAATGCTCAATGGCTAAATTTTCAGCTATGCTCTATTACAAAGTATATTTTGTGTTCTTTTATGGTCTTTATAGTGTAGAGAGGGCCCTTTTGGGTGCTACAAGACCCATGGAGGGTGCTATACATAGTGTGATATAGAACAATAGCAAAAATGGAACGGGAAAACTGTCCCAAAGTTTAATCTGTCCTTTATCTTTTTACAATAAAGGGGTAAAAGGTGGCAGTCCACCCTGTATCAGAATAAACCCAGGTGTTGGAAAGAACAATTTCTATGGTACCTCTCTATGTATGACTGGACTCCTTTGGATTTCTTCTAACCACATTTACTACTGGCCCAATACCCCATTATTTTTTGGCAAAGAAGTTGTTTTTTAGTCCATAATACGGAGGCAGTTGCCAAAGGTCTATTGTAATACTGCTATTGAGTTGACGTCATGTAAACTGTTGAGGCTAAACAGAATTTTTACACTTCATCACAGATTCATTTAATCTCAGAGAAGCTCTACACACACTTCAGACGCTTGTTTGGAGACTTATCTGACACTAAGCTATTTTAGAGACTAATGAAAGTTATTTATAGCAGGGTTTTGGAGATGTAGAGTTTTCGGCTCTATATCTGGGAAACAAACCAAGACGTATGTTCAAAAGGAGCATTTGTCTTCAGAGGAAATAAATTTGGGATAATTTCATCCTTCACAATATTATCAAAGAGCTAAACATATTTTAATTGTCAATTATTAAGCAATTGATAAAGATTAGATCAGTCATCGGCTGTCATCTCTATATAAATGTTGTGTCATTGGATTAACCAGTGTAGAAAGACAATTACGACTAATTATGATTGTAAATTACATTGATCGCTAGAGTACAAGTTAGATCCTACAGATATTATGGATTACAATCCATCTAGATTATATTAACATTTACTATTTCCAGATTAAAAGTAAATAAACTTAATTTACAGTAATATGAAAAAGTATATGACCGTTTCCAGATTTACCCTAATATTGTAAATGTTTCACACTGAATAATGTCTGATCTTGAAACAAATTGTATCATGTGATTATATATGTTTTCTAAGATATGGCCAAAATGTCTAAAATGTATGGTCCTAGCACTGGGACCCCACCTTTCAGGAGAATGGGAAAACAGGGATTAAATGCATTTCAGTGTGCCATTGAGACCAGTGATGTACAAAGGAGTTAGGGGGCTCCAGAGAAAAAAACCAAAATGGGCTCATTATGGTGCCAGGTTTTGCCACTCAGAACAGAAGGACCTGGTTTTGATTCCCTTTCAATATTCTTTATATGACCCTAGGACCAATTCCCCACCCCTTGCTTGCTAAGAGTCACGGGCGTAGCTAAAGGCTCATGGGCCCCGATGCAAAAATTCTTACTGGGCCCCCCCCCCCCCGCAAACTTCTCATGGCCGACGGTCCGCAGCTTTCAGCTGCATCGCTGGCTCTCCTAAGTGACCCAACAATGCAGTACTAGCAGCCGCGGCGTCACTAAGGCTGGGTTCACACACCCTATTTACGGACGTAATTCGGGCGTTTTAGCATTGAATTACGTCCGAAAATGCGGCTCAAAAGCGTTGGCAAACATCTGCCCATTCATTTGAATGGCTCTTACGATGTTCTGTGCCGACGGTCATTTTTTTTTACGCGCCGCTGTCAAAAGGCGGCGCGTAAAAAAGACGCCCGCGTCAAAGAAGTGCCTGTCACTTCTTCAGACGTAAATGGAGCCGTTTTCCATGGACTCCATAGAAAAACAGCTCCAATTACGTCCGTAATGGACGCAGCGAGAGACGCCTGCACATGCCATTACGGCTGAAATTACGGTGCTGTTTTCTCCTGAAAACAGCACCGTAATTTCAGCCACAACAGACGCTGCCGTGTGAACATACCCTCAGGGCTTAAAATGTCAGCGGAAATAGCCCCAATACATATGTGTCTGCCCAAAAAAAAGTGTGTATATGAGACAGCATAGCATATCTATAGCACTACGACCCTATAAACTATGGATAGGATTAGATACAGTGGCTCAGCAGACAGTATCACACATGATAGGATTAGATACAGTGGCTCAGAAGGCAGTATCACACGTGATAGGATTAGATACAGTGGCCCAGCAGACAGTATCACACATGATAGGATTAGATACAGTGGCTCAGCAGACAGTACCACACATGATAGGATTAGATACAGTGGCTCAGCAGACAGTACCACACATGATAGGATTAGATACAGTGGCTCAGAAGGCAATATCACACATGATAGGATTAGATACAGTGGCTCAGCAGACAGTATCACACATGATCGGATTAGATATAGGGCCCAGCAGACAGTATCACACAAGATATGATTAGATACAGGGCCCAGCAGACAGTATCACACATGATTGGATTAGATACAGGGCCCAGCTCGCTGACATTGTGTCTCTAGCGCTGGACCCAGGACAGGTAAGAATAATAATTTTGCTTCTTTATGTGTTACTGATTATTATTGTGTGTTTTGTTTACAGGTTCGGTTGTTGGACTTCGGATTCGAGGACTTCAATGACGGCGTTTTTTTTATTCTCAATAAAATGGTTAATGAGGGTTGTGTTTTTTTATTTCAATAAAATATTTTTTCTATGTGCTTGTATCTTTTTAAACTTTATTATCACCGCCTTAGTAATGGCCGCCGGCTGATTGACAACCTCCATTACTAAGGCGAGGCTTAATATTAGCCGGTGCAGAGGCTACACTAACCCCCATTATTACCCCGCTACCCACCGCCACCAGGAGTACTGGGAAGAGCCGGGTACGAACCAGTACCCGACCATCTGTAGTGACGGGCAGGGGTGGCCGCAGGCTGGTAGTATTAGGCTGGGGAAGGCCAAAAACAGTGGCCCTTCCCACCCTGGTAATGCTGCTGCTGTGTTGTATCTGGCTGGTTATGAAAATTGGGGGGGACCCCCACATCGTTCTTTCCAATTATTTTTTATTTTTATTTTTTTTAAATGACGTGGGGTCCCCCCCATTTTTCATAACCAGCCAGATACAATAAAGCAGCAGCAGCCTAGCATTACCAGGATGGGAAAGGCCACTGTATCTGGCCTTTCCCCTCCTGATAATACCAGCCTGCGGCCACCCCAGTGGCCGACCATCACTAAAGATGGTCAGGTACTGGATCGTACCCGGCTCTTCCCAGCACCCCTGGTGGCGGTGGGTACCGGGGTAATAAAGGGGGTTAGTGTTAGCCTCTGCATCCGCTAACACTAAGCCCCGCCTTAGCAATGGATGCTGTCAATCAGCCGGCGGCCATTACTAAGGCGGTAGTAATATAGTTTAAAAAAAAAAACACAAAGACATAGAAAAATATATTTTATTGAAATAAAGAAAAACCCCCACACAACCCTCATTAACCATTTTATTGATAATAAAAAAAAAAGGCGTCATCGAAGTAGTCCTGGAATCCGACGTAGTCCAACGACCGAACCTGTAAGAAAACATACAAAAAATGATTAGTAACACGTGTGTTAGGCTTAGATACAGGGTCCATGTGTGATACTGTCTGTGGGACCCTGTATCTAAGTCTACCACAATGTAGGCTTAGATACAGGGTCCAGCAGACAGTAATCTTATACAGTATAAGATTACTGTGTGCTGGGGCCCTGTATCTAAACCTACAGTGTGGTAGGCTTATATACAGGGCCCATCAGACAGGATCACACATGGGCCATGTATCTAAGCCTACCATGTGATTGGCTTAGATACAGGGCCCAACAGACAGGATCACGCATGGGCCATGTATCTAAGCCTACCATGTGATTGGCTTAGATACAGGGCCCAGCAGACAGGATCACGCATGGGCCATGTATCTAAGCCTACCATGTGATTGGCTTAGATACAGGGCCCAGCAGACAGAATCACACAATCTGTGATCCTGTCTCATGGGCCCCCTAAACCTGCTACATCGTAGGCTTAGGGGTTGTACAGTCCCTAAACATTGATGGCCTATCCTCAGGATAGACAAAATAGACGAGGAGACAGCACTTCCAAAATATGTCAGCTTTTTAATCACCCGTGCGACGTTTCAGTCCAGCAGGACTTTTCTCAAGCATCCTCAGGATAGGCCATCAATAGCTGATGTGTCTCTCGGGACCCGCAAATCAGCTGTTTTGAAGGGGCCACAGCACTCGTACGAGAGCTGCGGCCCCTTCATTTCACAACTCGCTCACACTGTGAATCGCCGACACGGATTCACAGTGTGACCGGAATGAAGTGACAGGAATGAAGGGGAGCAGCTCTCGTACGAGTGCTGCGGCCCCTTCAAAACAGCTGATTGGCGGGTCCCGGGAGTCGGACCCCGCCAGTCAGGGCTAACCTTACCTTCCTCTTCGGCCGCGGCGCGAGTTCTGTCGTCTTGATGCTGTGCGCGGCGCATAGCGCTGTGACGTCATGCGCTGCGCACACCGCTTGACGTCAGGACCTCCGCTGCCATCCAGAACCAGGAAGGTAAGTAAAGTATGTTACTATAGTAACAGGGGCCTGCGGCCCGAGTTACTATAGTAACTTTTTATTCGGGGCCCGGTCTCAATTGCGACCGCTGCGACCCCTATAGCTACGCCAGTGCTAAGAGTATAGTTACTTTGGAGTGGGCAGTCCTGCACAGGTTCTTGCCACCCAGCAGCAATGGGGATGGAACCAACTAATGCTGAGCCCTATCTCTCAGAGTACCCCACAGGAGGAGTATCTTGCCCTCTGAACTTGTACAGTCAGTCGGCAGTATCTCATATCAAAATGGCAGGTCTCAGGGAGAGATAGAGGGCACGGCCTGCGTCAGATGATTAGCTGCGGTATAGTCTCCATGTGGAGCATCACTAGCAGGTCCCACATCATACCAGAGGCTAAGTGAATCACCTAAGGGTCTGCCAACACAAGCCCAGCAATGAAGGTTCATGGGGGCACAGAGGTTTTGGGAGTAGTAGCAGGGAAGGAATATCCCACTGGTAGGTACAGGCCGCACACTCCCAGATCAGGGGTACTGCAGTCTATAGTGAGAAAAAGGTCTGTAGGGCCAGGACAGAGCCAAGGTGCAGGCAGAGAAGAGGAAGACTGATGTAAAGCAGGATTTTGCTGTAAAACTGGGCAGTTAGAGCAGAAGCTAATGGGCCGTGCGTCTGCTCTCGTCACCAAAACTGAGGTTTACATAGCTTAAAAGGGGACCATGTTCGCGGGGCATTGAGTTGTGTTCAGGGCATTTCTAAAGTACAAGTTTTATACCCCCATCAACCAGCAGATGGCAGCATGGTCACAGAAGGTCAGAAAATTCACTTTTTATAAAAATACATAGTCCTATATGGCATTATGTAGATAAAGGAAAAATGTTTATGGTTAATGTACATTAAGACGTTGCGGTGGTCACAAACATTCATCTAAGTGTTCCACTGCTCGTACCCCTTAGTGATCAGCTGCAATCAGTGGGGGATTCAAGCAGGAAGTGTTTAATGCCACTGCAGTGCCACCACAGGAGAAATAAAGCATTACACAATTATTATTGAAAACAATAGGCTGTCTGTAGCGCCGGCGGCCGCTGACCGCCGACATTCCTCTCCTGCTGGCGGTCCCGGCCACCAGCCGGACTGTGCTTACAGGCACCCGCCTCGTCTGGGACGCCAGCAAGCTCTGAACTGTGTCAGGCAGAGAGCATGAACTGCCCGTAGAGAGAGCGTGCTCTCTGGCAGTCTCTTAAAGGGCCAGCGTGCGCACCAGTAAATTGTCCCCAGCCTATCCCTGCATAGAATAAACCTACAATGCCAGAGTGAAAAAATCCCTGAATAGAACAATAAAGTCAATAAATATTGTGAAACCAAAAATAGATCAATTAGACTAATGAGAAGGTATCAACAAAAAAAACGTAAGGCATATATAATTCAGAATGCTAAAATTCTTTATTACAAAAGTCAGGCTGAAAAAACTCCCAAAATATAAAAGACACACATACACAAGACAAAGGTAAAAATGGTAACTCAAAGAGACAGGTTTGGTTATCACTCAGCAGTATGTACATATAGAAAAAAGTGCACTATAAGGTACCTGGCACAAATGAAAAAAAAAAAACATATGTCAAATGTGGAAATGTAGAGAATATCCCGCAAGATCTACATAAGACCTATATTGCGTAAATAAAAAGCTATAAATGAAAAGGGAAGGCATAACTAAGATGCCAAAGAACCAGGATACTGACCCATAGGTATGTGTGTGTGGTGTCAAAACCACGTCACCCTCCTATCCCTGCATACCCTGGACTCTTAAAGAAACTCTGCCCACTATCCCAGTGCCTGAGCAAAGTTGTACTAACCTAGTGATAGCCTGCGAAGGTTCCGTACCCTGTGTCTGTTACCAGTCAATATCCTGTGTCCTGTATCCTGTATCCGTTACAAGTGATCGGTATCCTGTATCCTGTGTCCGTAACCTGTTGGTATCCTGCATCCTGTGTCTGTGACCAGTTGATATTGTCATGATCTTGGGGTATGTGGACCCACTAGGCTGCTCCGCTGTAGTGGAGAGGCAGCTAGCCAAGTCACAGTCTAAGCAAAGTCTATACAAAAGTTCATAACACAAGGGTACCTGAGATAGTCCAGATAGTGGCAGAGGCTTAGGCATGGATGGGGCTGGATGTGGCAGGTGGTGGAGGATACCAGGGATGGCAGATGACACCAGACGTGGTGTATACCAGCAGACGTGGCAGGTGTGTCTGACGTGGCAGATGATACCAGGGATGGCAGATGACACCAGACGTGGTGTATAACAGCAGGCGGCACAACACGATTCCAACACAAGACAGGCTCAGGAAAAAAACACAGCATGGGATACAGGATACAGGTAGCAGGGCACGGGAAACACTGGGAACAGGATAATACTAAAGCACCATTTGCAATATACGAACATGGGAAAACTACAACAACGCTCAGGCAAGGACTGAAAGGGCACGGCCCTTTTTATAGTCCAGGGTGGTCTGGGAAATAACTAATTAATTACATATGCACGCTTTGGCCCTTTAAGACCGGGAACCAGCGCGCGCTCCCCCTTGCGGACATTGCAGGACAGAGCGGCCAGATGCGCTGACATCTCTGGGGAAGGAGACGTCAGCCACAGGAACGACGTCTGCAGTTGCCAGCAGGTAAGGGGAGGCTGCAGTCCACGACCGCGGCCATTACAGTACCCCCCCCCTTACGCTCCCCCTCTTCATGGATCCAGAGCGAGAGAGGAATTTTTTAACGAGGGTAGGGGCATTAAGGTTCTCCTCTGGTTCCCAGGAGCTCTCCTCAGGACCAAACCATCTCCAGTCCACCAAATAGAAAGTCCTTCCTCCTACCCTCTTGCAGTCCAGGATCACCCTCACCTCAAACACATCAGATGAACTGCTGGGAGCAACTGCAGGACTAGGAGTTTTACCACAGGTTTCAGGATGGACACATGAAAGGAGTTGGGGATTCTGAGGGTAGAAGGTAGCCAGAGCTTATAGGAGACAGGTTTTTTTCTGTTGCAGGATCTCAAAGGATCCGAGGAACCTGGTGGCAAATTTGTATGAGGGCACCTTCAAACGAATGTTCCTTGAGGAAAGCCAGACCTTGACTCCAGGAGAGAACTGAGGAAGAACTTTTCTTTTTTTATCGGCATGCTTTTTCATGTGGTCCACTGCCTGGAGGATCGCAGACTTAGTTTGCTGCCAGATGTGAATGAAAGTCCCAAATAAGGAATTTGCTGCTGGTACTTGAGTCAATGCTGACACAGGAAGAGGAACTCGAGGATGCTGACTGTACACAATGTAGAAAGGAGACGAGGTAGACTCACTTGTGTGATTGTTGTACGAGAATTCCGCCCAAGGCAGAAGTTGCACCCAATTGTCGTGTTGGGCGGAAACTAAATGACGGAGATAGTTCTCCAAAATTTGATTGGTCCTCTCCACTTGACCATTGGTCTGTGGGTGATAGGCAGAACAGAAGTCCAGTTTTACATCTAACAGGTTACATAAGGCTCTCCAGAACTAGGATGTAAACTGTACACCCCGGTCCGAGACAATATGCAGAGGAAGTCTGTGTAGCCGGAAGATGTGCAAAATAAACAGATTTTCCAGGCGAGGAGCAGACGCGAGGCCAGTCAGTGAAATAAAATGTGCCATTTTAGAGAAATGATCCTCTACTACCCAGATTGTAGTACACACAGCTGAGGGAGGAAGGTCAGTGATAAAGAGCTATTAAGTCCTGTGTTTTACAGACACTAGGTTGCCCAGCTAGTTTAGAGTTGTGTCCCCAGTGGAGAATTCTCTTCCTGTCAGCAAGATGGACGAAAGTCTTTCCAGGAGGAATGTCTCTAATTTGCAGAGGGTTAGCAGCAATAATCCTAGAAGGATCTATGATGTATTGAGGCGTCTCCTCAGAGTCATTGGTTTCGAAGGAGCGATACAGGGCATCAGCCTTCACATTCTTGTCTGCAGGACGGAAGTGAAGCAAAAACTGAAATCGGGCGAAGAACAACGACCATCTGGCTTGGCGTGGATTTAACCGGTAAGCCAACTGTAGGTATGTGAGGTTCTTGTGGTCTGTATAGATGATAATAGGATGGATAGCACCCTCCAAGAAGTGTCTCGACTCCTCTAAGGCCAACTTGACGACCAGCAATTCCTGATCCCCGATGGAATAGTTGCGTTCTGCTGGGGAGAATAATTTTGAGAGGAAGCCACAAGCCACTATCTTGCATTTAGAGTTCTTTTGGCATAGTAGTGCCCCTGCTTTGGCGTTCCATTTTGGTGAGGGCCAAAATTGGAGCAGTCAGAGATGAGAAGTTCGGGATGAATTGCCAATAGAAGTTTGCAAATCCCCAAAATTGTTGTATGGAACGAAGACCCTGTGGTCGTGGCCACTCTAAGACGGATCTCACCTTTTCTGGTCCATCTTGAGATCACAGTCAGATACGATGTAGCCCAGGAAGGGCAGAGAGTTCCTCTCGAGCACACATTTCTCGAATTTAGCATATAGGCGATTCCCTTAACCACGAGAGAACTTGGTGAACATGCTTCTGATGTATCATCAAATCAGGTGAGTAAATCAGGATGTCGTCCAGATAGACCACCACACAGACATATAGCAGGTCTCAGGAAATGTAATTTACAAACTCCTGGAACACAGCTAGAGCGTTACATAGTCCAAAGGGCATCACGAGGTGTTCGTAATTGCCGTCTCGAGTGTTAAATGCGGTTTTCCACTCATCACCTTTGCGGATACGGATCAAGTTATAAGCTCCACGTAGATCCAGCTTTGTGAACACCTTGGCCCCACGAATTCTATCGAAAAGTTCTGAGATAAGCGGTAGTGGATACTTATTCTTAACCGTAATTTGGTTCAGGCTCCGGTAGTCGATACATGAACGAAGAGATCCTTCTTCACAAAGAAGAATCCGGCTCCTGCCGGAGATAATGACTTCCGGATGAACCCTCTCTCAATGTTCTCCTTAACGTAGGCAGACATGGCTAGGGACTCTGGCAGCGCGAGAGGATAAACTCGACCTCGAGGTGGCGAGGCGTCAGGAAGTAATTCAACAGGGCAATGATAGATGCGATGGGGAGGAAGAGTCTCTGCCTCCTTCTTACTGAAGATGTCTGCAAAACTAGCATAATGTGATGGTAAATCGGAGAGTGACTTTGGCAGTGGCGGTAAAACAGGGAGAACCTGTCGCAGGCAGCAAGCAAGGCATAAGAGAACGTCTCCAGATCTCCAGTCGAGAACCGGAGCATGTAGGCGAAGCCAAGGCAGGCCCTGCAGGACAGGGTTGATGGCTTTAAGTAGAACGAGGAATGTAATAAGTTCAGAGTGAAGAACTAAGATTTGCAGTGTCAGTGGTTTAGTGATGAATACGACAGGATCAGGCAAAGGTAGTCCACTCACAGAGGCAACCCCCAGGGGTCTCTCCAGAAGAACTGTGGGTAGATGTAGGCGATCCACTAGATCCTGCTGAATAAAATTTGCAGCTGCTCCAGAGTCCAGATAGGCTGAGGAGGAATGTGATGTCTCACCGGAGATGATGGTCACAGGAATGGATAACTTGGGAGAGGCTTTGATGCTTGGTGTCGTCCCACCTAGGTTTGTCTCTCCAACCAACTCTAGGGGCTGGAGTTTCCTGGTTAACACTAAGGGACCATTTGCAATACGAACATGGGAAACTACAACACTCTGGAAAGGAGTGAACGGGCAGGGCCCTTTTTATAGTCCAGGGTGGTCTGGGAAATAATTAATTAATTACATATGCGCGCTGGCCCTTTAATGACGAGAACCAGCGCTCGCGCACCCCTCGCGGACATTGCAGGACAGAGCGGCCTGATGCACTGGTGTCTCTGGGGAAGGATATCCAGTAATCCGGTACCAGCCCGTATCCACTACCTGCAATCTGACTGTCCAGCTGCCACCAAGGTACCATCTGCCTGTGAATGTTTAACACCTATCTGGTACGGCAGAGTAGCCCAGTGGATCCACAAACCCATTGGATGTTACACTGTCCATGTAATGCATGGATGTCCCGGGTCCTTCAGAAAGAGACGCTCTTTGTATTAGCTCTCCACTCTGGCTAATACAGCACAAATGGGACATGACAAGTCCTGGATTATCAGATTGTCATAGAAAGTTTTAAAAAACTACTGTACTTTGTGAGAGTAGAAAATTTCAAGAAAAACGCCCAAAACGCCACAATTAGAGATGAGCGAACCGGGACAACCGAACCCGGTTTCGGTCCGAACTTCTGGAAAAGTTCGGTTCGCAGCGAATCCGAACTTCACCGGGTTCGGCCGAACCCGTTTTGACCGAACCCGGTCAAAAACATTATACAAATCGGCAGCCACTTGTCTCTATCAATCACTGATAGAGAAAAGAGGCTGCTGATTAAAAATAAAATAAAAAGCATTTCATACGTACCCGGTCGTTGTCTTGGTGACGAGTCCCTCTTCTTCCTCCAGTCCGACCTTTTCTGACGCGGCAGCCTGTGATTGGCTGCAGCGGCCTCTGCAGCCTGTGATTGGCTGCAGAGGCCGCGGCAGCCTGTGATCGGCTGCAGCGCTCACATGGGCTGCATCGTCATCAAGGAATGTCGGGCCGGATGTCGAGAGGGACGCGTCACCAAGGCAACGGCCAAGAGACCGGACTGGAGGAAGCAGGGAGTTCCCGGTAAGTATGAACGTCTTTTTTTTTACAGGTACAGTGATCGGTAGTCACTGTCCAGGGTACTGAAACAGTTACTGCCGATCAGTTAACTCTTTCAGCACCCTGGACAGTGACTATTTAGGGTATGTGCACACACACTAATTACGTCCGTAATTGACGGACGTATTTCGGCCGCAAGTGCCGGACCGAACACAGTGCAAGGAGCCGGGCTCCTAGCATCATAGTTATGTACGATGCTAGGAGTCCCTGCCTCTCTGCAGGACAACTGTCCCGTACTGTAATCATGTTTTCAGTACGGGACAGTAGTTCCACGGAGAGGCAGGGACTCCTAGCATCGTACATAAATATGATGCTAGGAGCCCGGCTCCCTGCACTGTGTTCGGTCCGGTACTTGCGGCCGAAATACGTCCGTCAATTACGGACGTAATTAGTGTGTGTGCACATAGCCTTACTGACGTCGCCTAGCAACGCTGCCGTAATGACGGGTGCACACATGTAGCCACCCGTCATTACGGGGCCTCATGCACACGACCATAAAAACACCCGTTATCACGGGTCGTAATTACGACCCGAAATAGCGGGCCCATAGACTTCTGTTAGCCACGGGTACCTTCCCGTTTTCTCACGGGAAGGTGCCCGTGCCGTTAAAAAGATAGAACATGTTCTATTTTTTTATTTTACGGGCCGTGCTCGTAATTACGACTCGTAATTACGAGCACGGCCGGCCACGGGCAGCCGGCCGCTTTTGCGAACCGTGCTGTCATTATAATTATAGCAGCACGGCCCGTAAAATAGAAAAATAGAACATAGAGCTACGTAATGGTAAGAACAGAGTTCACAGCAGCACAGAGTATTTCAGGAGAGGAGCGTGCAGATTCTGTGCTGCTGTGAACTCTGCTCTTACCCTTACGTAGCTCAGTCTGTTACCTCTCCTCCACTCCTGTCCTCAATAACACCTTCACATGATTGGCAAGTCACCACCCCGCACAAGATCTGCACGCTCATCTCCTGAAATACTCTGTGCTGCTGTGAACTCTGCTCTTACCATTACGTGGTGACTTGCCAATCATGTGAAAGTGTTCTGGAGGACAGGAGTGGAGGAGAGGTAACAGACTGAGAGCTACGTAATGGTAAGAGCAGAGTTCACAGCAGCACTGAATCTGCACGCTCATCTCCTGAAATACTCTGTGCTGCCTTAAACTCTATGGACAGGTCAGGATCCTGTTTCTTTTAAATGCTGCACTGTAGCGCAGCCTTATATAGTGGATCGAGCGGGTTCCCCAGCAGCATTTAAAAGAAACCGTGTTTGTGTATGTGTGTGTTTGTGTATATATGTGTGTTTGGGTATGTGACTTTGTCTGTTTTTGTTTTTATATGTGTGTTTGTGTATATGTGTGTGTGTGTGTGTGTGTGTGTGTGTGTGTGTGTATATATGGGTGTGTTTGTGTATATGTGTTTGTGTATATGTTTGTGTATATATGGGTGTATTTGTGTATATGTTTGTGTGTAGATGTTTGTGTGTGTTTTTGTATATGTGTGTGTTTGTGTGTATAAATGGGTGTGTTTGTGTTTATGTGTTTGTGTATATGTGTGTTTTTGTTTGTATATGTGTTTGTGTATATGTGTTCGTGTATGTGTGTGTGTATAACTGTGTGTGTGTTTGGATAAGTGTGTTTTTGTTTGTATATGTGTGAGTTCGTGTATATGTGTGTGTGTTTGTCTGTGTGTGTGTGTGTATATCTTGTTGTGTTTGTGTATATATGTGTGTGTCTGTGTATGGTTGTTTGTTTTTGTGTGCGTGTATATATGTGTGTAGGTGAGTAGAAGTATTGGTATTGTTCACATTGATAACTGTTTTTTGATGTTGTTGCAGATTTTGATGTACCGATTGGACTACATCTTCGATTCGTTGGACTACTGCGTAGATCTACGTTTTTTCAAATTTTAATAAAATGGTTAACGAGGGTTTTGTTGGGGATTTCTTATTTCAATAAAAAAGAATTGTCTTTGTGTTTTTTTTTAAATTTTATTAGTGCCTAGATAATGGCAGTTGGCTGATTGACAGCATCCATTATTAAGGCGGTACTTAGTGTTAGCCGACGCAGAGGCTAGCACTAACCACCCATTATTACCCCGGTACCCACCACCACCAGGGGTGCCGGGAAGAGCTTGGTATGATCCAGTACCCGACCATCTGTTGTGATGGTCGGGTACTGGGGCGGCCGTAGGCTGGTATTATGAGGCTGGGAAAGGCCAAAATCAGTGGACCTTCCCACCCTTGTAATGCTAGGCTGCTGCTGCTGTGTTGTATCGGGCTGGTTATAAAAATGGGGGGACCCCCACGTCGTTTTTTTTTTTTGAATTTAACAAATTTAGCAATAGACGGGTCCCCCACATTTTTAATAACCAGCCATATACAAGGCCGCAGCAGTCTGGCATTACATTGGTGGGAAGGGCCACTGGTTTTGTCCATTCCCAGGCTAATAACACTGTGTTGTATGTGGCTGGTTATGATAAATTGGGTGGAACCCCATGTCTTTTTAAAAAAAATAAAAAAATAAAAAAAAATAATTAAAAAAAATGACGTGGGGTCCCCGCCCCCACTTTTATAACCAGCCAGATACAACACAGCAGCAGCAGCCTAGCATTACAAGGGTGGGAAGGTCCACTGTTGTTGGCCCTTCCCAGCCTCATAATACCAGCCTGCGGCCGCCCCAGAGCCCGACCATCACAACAGATGGTCGGGTACTGGATCGTACCTGGCTCTTCCCGGCACCCCTGGTGGTAGTGGGTACCGGGGTAATAATGGTGGTTAGTGTTAGCCTCTGCACCGGCTAACACTAAGCCTCGCCTTAGTAATGGATGTTGTCACTCAGACAGCGGCCATTACTAAAGTGGTAGTAATAAAATTTGAAAAGAAAAAGACAAAGATATAGATAAAATATTTTATTGAAATAAAGCACCCCCAACACAACCCTCATTAACCATTTTATTGCACAAAAAAAAACGTCATCTAAGTAGTCCTCGAAACCGACGTAGTCCAAACACCAAACCTGTAAAGAAAAAAAAAAATGAAATAAAACATGTCATAGGCTTAGATTCAGTTTAATGTGTGATACTGACTGTTATACCATGTATAGAAGCCTGCCGTGAAGTTGACTTAGATACAGGGCGCCAGCAGACAGTATCATACATGGCCATACATACATATATACAAATATACATACAAGCATGCGCATATATACATACATGCAAACATACACACATATATACATGCAAACTATCATACATACATGCATACACACACACATGAAAACATACATACATACAAACAAACATGCAAAGATACATACATACATATATACAAGCATGCACAAATATACATGCAAACATAAATACATGCAAACATAATTACATACATGCACATATATATAAACATACATGCAAACATACATGCAAAAATAAAAATATACATACATGCACATATATACATACATACATGACAACATACATACATGCAAACATACATACATACATGCAAACATACATACACACATGCAAACATATATACATGCAAATATACATACAAACATGCACATGTATACATACATGACAACATACATGCAAACATACATGCACATATATACATACATACATACATGCAAACATACATACATACATGCAAACATACATACATACATGCAAATATATACATGCAAATATACATACATACACACATGCACATATATACATACATGCCAACATACATGCACATATATACATACATGACAACATACATACATGACAACATACATACATACATACATACATACATATATATATATATATACACACATGCAAATATACATACAAACATGCATACATACATACATGCAAACATACATACATGCAAACATATATACATTCATGCAAACATACATACATTCATGCAAACATACATACATACAAATATACATACACACATGCACATACATACATACATACATACATGACAACATACATACATACATACATGACAACATACATGCAAAAATACATACATGCAAACATACATACATACATACATGCAAATATATACATGCAAATATACATACAAACATGCACATATATACATACATGCCAACATACATGCACAGATATACATACATACATACATACATGACAACATACATACATGTCAACATACATACATACATACATACATGCCAACATACATACATGCCAAAAAATAATAATAATACGTTCATACTTACTTTCCTCCTGTCCGGCCTCCAGCGATGACGTTTCATCCATGTCGCCGCTGCAGCCTGTGATTGGCTGCAGAGGCGGTCACGTGGGATGAAGCGTCATCCTGACGTGCGTGACCGCCACTACAGCCTGTGATTGGCTGCAGCGGCGAAAGGGATGAAACGTCATCGCTGGAGGCCGGACAGGAGGAAAGTAAGTACGAACGTATAATTTTTATTTTTTTATTACATTTAAATTGTATTTTCCGCGCGCCGAGCATGTACTGTCAAGGTTGCTGAAAGAGTTAGTGCAGCCCATTAACTCTATCAGCACCCCGGACCAGTAGCATGCTCGGCGCACGGAAGTGACAGGTTCGGTCAGAAGTAGTTCGGTGCGAACCAAACTTTTTTGTGAAATTCGGCGAACTAGCCGAACCGAACTTTTGATAAGTTCGCTCATCTCTAGCCACAATATATGGTCTTATTTTAACTTTTTATTTCTTTTGAAAGAAGAATGTCCTGATTTTTTCTCAGTATTCTGGTTCTAATCTTGTGAAATTCTTATATTGCAATTCTGTGCTTTAAATTGTTGGTTTATCAATGTCCAGATTAAACAAAATTTCATTGGACATAAACAGAGCAAACACAGGATTTTTTAAAGGGCTGTTATCACACAACAGAGATGTTTTAATTTCTGCTTCACCCCCAATTATACTTACTTTCCGAACTCTTCCTGTAATATCCCTGGGTATCTCGCAACATATACATTCTAGGACCCGAAGCACATTTCGTCTGAAAAACCTCACCACATTGTGGTGCAGTTTTTCGGGCGAAATTTCCTTTTGCAGAAATTAGTGCAAGAAAAAAAACAAAAAATGTTCATATTAACCCCGGCCGTAACCATGGCGAAGCATCCCTCTGACGTTTGTTTAAATCTCATCCACTCTGCTACTACTGTAATACGCTGCAGATTTTCCGCAATGAAATCCGTTGCGGAAAAAATCCACAGTATTTACGTGTGAACCCAGCCTATAACTGATAATGTAAAGATGATGAAGTAGCAGGTGCCAGTTGACAAGGCAGTGCCCACAATAAAATTATATAATTCGTACTCAATATAAATAATAATAAAAGTTTATTTTCCCCATAATTTCATCATTTGAGATAACTCCATGTTTCATCTAAACAATCCAATGATAATGACATCTACGAATATCACCAGTGGTTTTGCACAAGATTGGGAATAAGAGAGATGATTGTTGTGAGAAATGTCAGGGCTTTGGACCAGACATCTCCGATGGAAATACCCAAAGCCCAATATCTACTTGTCAAAAATGATCAGCCTTTACCCAGCTATCCGTTAACAGTATGTATTCAGTTATCTGCTCCCAGCCTGTATCCAGCTATCCGCTACCAGTTGTGCTCTGCTATCCTCTACCAGCCTTTCTCCAGTTATCCGCTACCAGCCTGTGCTCTACTATCCGCTACCAGCCTGTGTCTAACTATCCGCTACTAGCCTGTTGTAATGTCGGGGTAGGGAGACAGACAGGGGAGCCCTAATCTACCCGCCACTCAGTCCCTGCCTACTTGGACGGCCCGTCCTAGGCGACAGCGTACAACTGGGCGATGTTCCCTACGCTCAATAAGTGCACGACAGACAAAAAGACGAGGGAACACAGAAGCTAAGGGAAATGGGGCAGTTGCCCAGGGCAACACCGTGAGCAACAAGAGTAGTGAACGAGCAGAGTCAAACCAGGAGTGTACGAGGTACCAAACGCAGAACAGGAGAGTAGTCAGTAAAGCCAGGGTCAAATTGAAGCAGAGGTCAATAGTACAAGCAGGAACAGCAGAGCCAGGAAACCAGGCAGAATCACAGGCAAAGGAAAAGCAGGAAACGAAGGCATAAATAGACCGAGGGCGGGAGCTAGCTCTGTCTGGCCAGGCTGTGATAGGTTCTCCCACTCCTCAGCCTGGCAGCCTGAGTGGTAGCAGATCGAGTCACTCTATCAGACCTAGGAGCAGATACAGACTGATTAATCACAGGCGTCGACACAGAAGCTGTGTCTGGTAAATCCTTTACAGTACCCCCCCTTTTATGAGGGGCCACTGGACCCTTCCTAGGTGGACCTGGCTTATTGGGGAACCGAAGATGGAACCTCATGAGCAATACCCCAGCGTGAACATCCCGGACGGGTACCCAAGTCCTCTCCTCAGGCCCGTATCCTCTCCAATGGACCAGGTACTTGAGGGAGCCTTGGACCATCCTGCTATCCACAATCTTGGCCACCTCGAATTCTACCCCTTCAGGGGTGTGAACAGGGACAGGAGGTTTCATCGAGGCAGCCAAGGAGCGTTTGAGGAGGGAGGCATGAAACACGTCGTGTACTTGAAAAGACGGGGGTAACTTCAGCCGGAAGGAGACAGGGTTAAGGACCTCAATGACCTTGT
Organism: Rhinoderma darwinii; assembly: GCF_050947455.1. Lineage (NCBI taxonomy): Eukaryota > Metazoa > Chordata > Amphibia > Anura > Rhinodermatidae > Rhinoderma > Rhinoderma darwinii. The sequence goes on from NC_134687.1 coordinate 612,661,716, forward strand.
TTGGCCCTATATACCGGGTAGCAAATTTTTTGGACGGAAATTTTTTTGAAGATAGCCACACCAGATCCCCGAGCACAAACAAGGGGTTAGCAGAACGTCTTCTATCTGCCTGAGCCTTTTGTATGCTCTGGGACGCCTCTAGGTTCTTCTGTCTCTGTTCAATCATTTTTATTAATTTTTCACAAAAAGAATGGATGCAAACTATACATGTCACATATTGTTGAATACATATAGAAAAACTACAGCATCTTATTCATCGAAACATCTTTGTTTCGGTACAACATAATAACATTACAACAAGACAACAGAACAACAAAACAACATCGCTAGCATCTTGTATATCTTCAAAAGTTTTTTTGTTTTTTTTTTATGAATATGAATCTAATTATGGTGTCAGTTGTTTATATAAGAGCTATATTTGATGGCACAAGGGGCTGGTTGTCCAGCGTTCCCAAATGTTGGAGAATTTAGGGAAACTAAGATTGCCATGTGCTATTATTCTTTCGTAGGCATAAGAGGAATTAATTAGCAACAACAGTTCAGCCTGGGTGGGTATATCAGCACTCTTCCAATGTCTAGTCACAGCTAACTTTGCCATAGCTAATATTTTACATGACAGTATTCTGAATTTCGGAGGAATGTCTTCCATGTGTAAAAACAGTAGAGCTAAAAGAGGGGATACAGGAATCCGTATGTCAAACAAAGATTCTAATAAAGCAAATACCTCTCTCCAGTAGCTTAGTATTACTGGACACTCCCATAATACATGTATTAGAGTGCCTCTGTTACCGCATCCCCTCCAACATGTTACGGAGACATCTGGGAACATTATATGTAGTTTGTCCGGGGTGTAATACCAGTGTAGATGGGTTTTTAGAGCCGCTTCTACCTGGGAGCTACATTGCAACGAACTATGAATCTGGTTTTATGCTTTCCTCCAAGTTTCTTCCCCGAATGACTTTCCTAACATCCGCTCCCATAATAGAATATTGTGAGTTTTACAAAAATTTGCGTGGCCTGCCAATGTATCATATACTCCTTTCAATATCTTAGTCGGTTTGGCCAGCAAGCTAAAAAGTTTTGTATTACAGATAGGGTGAAGATTCTTTAAGGTTGATATAAAGTGTCTGACCTGTAAGTATTTATAAAAATCGCTTCTTGGAAGGGAGTATGCGAGCTTCAAATATTCAAAGGAGTTCAATTGTTCATTGCAATACAACTGAGATATTCGGGAGATTCCCCCAGACTTCCAGTTGTTTAAATTTAAATGAGGGATGGCGAGTTCCAGCACTTCCAGAGGAACCTGCGAGTTGGTAAGAGGCACACGATTAATGGAGTGTTGTTGTAAATAGGACCAACACCTTAAAGCTGCTTTAGTAATTGGGGAGACGTGTGCAGGAATGGCTATGTTACAAAGTTCGAGAAACATGAGAGCTTTCAAGCTAGACGGATAAACATAAGGTGTTTCTAGTTGAACCCAATGTATTGAGAGATTAGTCGTCCACCCCGGACTAAAGAGTGCCACCAAAGTGTAAGAGTAGTAGGCATAAATATCTGGTATACCCAATCCCCCTAGTCTTCTATCCCTGGTCAAAATATGTGCTGCGACACGTGGTTTGCGATAAGACCAAATAAATTTCATGATAGCCGTTTGGATACATTTGAAGAAAGATTTTGGCACGGCTATTGGGACCGTTCTAAACAGATACAGCAGTTTAGGTAGTAATAACATTTTGAAGGCGGCAATCCTGCCTATCCAAGACACTTCAAATTTATGTAATCTAGCCATTTCTACTTGGATTGTTTGCAAAAGGGGTTCATAGTTAGATCTGTATGAAGACTTGTGAGATTGTGTCAGAGTTATACCCAGGTATGTGATACCCTTTTCTTTCCAGTCAAATGGATATCTATACTTGAGAAAATGAAGTATAGAGGGCGAAATGTTCAGTGGTAGTATTTGAGACTTCTGAGTATTTAATTTGTATAGCGAGACTTGTCCAAATTTTTGAATACAGTCTAGAGTAGCTTCTAATGAATCTTCTGGGGAGGATAAGGAGAGTATTATGTCATCTGCATATAATGAAATTGTATGAACTCGGTTGTCAAAGCATATACCGTGAATGTTTGCGTGCGTTCGTAAGGCTTGAGCTAGGGGTTCCATAGATAATATAAACACAAGGGGGGATAGAGGGCAGCCTTGTCTAGTGCCGTTAGTAATTTGGAAAGAGTCCGACAACACTCCATTAGTATACACCTGGGCTGACGGGCATGAATATAGAGCTTTAATAGCATCAATTATACATCCTCTGAGCCCCATCTTTCCTAACGCCGAAAAAGCGTATTCCCAATGGATACGGTCAAACGCTTTTTCAGCGTCTAGGGCTAGCATTACCGAAGGCATCTCTGATTGTTCTATAGTATGTAGAATACCCAGCACTCTACGAGTATTGTCTGAGGCTTGTCTACCCTTTACGAATCCTACCTGGTCTTCTCCTATCAGCGTGGGCAGCAAGGGGGAACGTCTCATAGCTAGTATTTTTGCGTATATTGTAACATCTACATTTAATAATGAGATAGGACGAAAATTTTGAGGGGCATCTGTAGTTTTCCCTGGTTTCGGGATGGTGACAATTAAGGCAGATTGGTTTTTGGCTGGTAAAAACCCTGAGTCCATTGCTTTCTGGAAAAATCTACCCATGTACGGCAATAATGTTCCTTGTAGTGATTTATAATACATGTTAGTAAGTCCATCTGGGCCAGGGGACTTGCCGTTGGGTAATAACTTAAGAGCGTCAGATATTTCCTTTTCTAAAAACGGGGCATTTAAATTCGACAATTGGGTCTCGGAGAGGTGAGGCAGATTTATTTTTTGCAGAAAGGCCTGGATATCTGCTTCCGACGGATGCGGGGAAAATGGATCTTTCCCCAAATTATATAAAGAGGAATAAAAAGTTCGAAATTGGTTAGCAATGTCTGTGGGGTGTGTTATTTTCATTTGGGTGTGGGGATCTATCAGAAATGGAATCTTGGATTTTTGGTGTTGCGCCTTCAATCTAGCCGCCAACAACTTGCCAGCCTTATTGTTCTGCGAGTAATACCTTGCTTTGTTTTTTTTGAGATTCTTCTCATAGTCTGAAAGTAAGCTACATCTTAAGCGTTGTCGGAGAATAAAAAGTTTTTCGGCGTTTTGTGGCGTCTGCTTAGTTTTATTTTGGGTTTCCATGGAGCGAATTTCTTCTGTAAGGGAAGAAATTAGGGCCATCCTTTGTTTTTTAACTATATGTCCTAAGCGAATGAGAGTACCTCTAATAAAGGCTTTGTGGGCGTTCCAGAGGGTAAAATCATTGATTTGGGAATTGTCGTTTTGTTGGAAGTATTCTCGGAGGTCATTAGCAATGGTTTGTTTATGTTCCGGATGGGACAATAAAAAAGGGTTGCATCTCCAGAGGTAAGTGGGGTTGGACCTATTACTTTCTTCAATTGTCAAGGTTATTACCGCATGATCCGACCATTTAATGGTCTCTATTGACGAGTTTTTAGTGGCAAAGAGCGATTCTTTGTCCACGAGAAACATATCTATGCGGGAATAACTATTATGGGTTGAAGAGTAGAAAGAATAATCTTTCTCTGTACTATGCTGAGCCCGCCAGACATCATATAGTTCTTGCTTCCCCACCAAGGGTCCAAGCTGGGCTTGTGATTGACGCGTGGGATTTGTGGTATCCAGAGAGGCATCAACTATAGTGTTGAAGTCCCCACATATTATCACCCTTCCTTGACGTAATTTGTTCATTAGTCGGAATATTTTGTGAAGAAAACGAATTTGGTGACGTTTGGGAGCATAGACGTTTACAATTGTATATGTTATGTTGTTAATTGTGAAGATGAATATAATATATCTACCATTTGGGTCAATATGGGCCTGAATTTTCTGAAAAGCTACCGAGTTTTTTACAGCAATTAGAATACCTCTGGACTTAGCCGTGTAGTGTGATTGGAATATGTGAGGAAATAAATGGTGATTTATGCGACTCGCATCTGTTTGTAATAGGTGCGTTTCTTGGGCACACAAGATGTCACATACTATGGATTTCAATTCTTGCCACATATGCGCTCTTTTATGTGGACTATTAAGCCCGTTCACATTAAGTGAGGCTATTTTAATAACCATTGTAGCTGTCAAGAAATGCGGTGTCGTGTCCTATCTGAGGAGATATTAGTTTGTTTTCCCCTGTACCTGTATACAGTGTGATCAGCTCGTTCAGTTTCCTCCGACCATATTCACAATAGGTGTTTCTGCTGCTAGCACAAAAATATAAAAAAGAAATAAACACAGAACAATAGATTCTACACAAATCTAGTACGAACCATGGACAGATGAAACTGTCCACCAGAAAAGGGGCAAAAACCGTCAGCTTGATGTCGGGCCAATATGACCGCAACTACACCAGTATTAGCTAAGACTCAGCTAAGACTTTGATGAGGGATATTCCGTCATGTCAGAGACCAGCAGAGATAGAGGAGAAAAGAAGACACATATCAGTCTTTTCATCGTTTGTGTTGTTTCCGGCGATCTACCAAATGCCATTCATCCCTTACTCTTTGGGGGGGGGAGGGGTGGTTGGATGGCTGTTCTTGTAGATGTACCGTAATGTCCCATATTTTCAGTAGGACTACTCCTTCTGAGATATTTCGGATCACGTATAGAGAGTTATTTCGATGAATAAGTAGGCGAACCGGGAATCCCCAGCGGTATAAAATCTTGTTGTCCCGTAGGGCATTTGTGATAGGAGCCAAACATCTTCGTAGCTGCATCGTCGCGGCTGAGAGATCTGTAAAGATGGATATCATACTATATTGTGATGGCGTAGCATCTTTTCTCTTGAGAGACGTCATCAATTGTTCCTTGATATGGTAAAAATGAATGCGGGCTATTACGTCGCGCGGTATGTTATCTGCAAGATGTTTTGGTTTTGAGAGTCTATGAATTCGATCTATAATAATGTCCCTCGGAGTACATCCAGGAAGCATGGTCTTAATAAATTCTTGCGCAAATTTAGGCAGATCCGGTGCAGCTATATCTTCAGGGATCCCTCTTATCTTGATATTGTTTCTACGGGATCTGTCCTCTAGGTCAGCCATTTTTGCTTTTATCTGAGATACTTCTGTTTCTAGGTCGTAGTGTGCATCAATCAGCTCATTATGAGACATGAGAAATTCACTGAGTTTGGATCCAGCATGTTGAACTCTAAGTTCTACGTCTTATACTGCTGCTGACAGGGGATGTAGCATTTTAGCAAATCCTGCTTGCAGGGAGGTACTGAGAGCCTGAAGCATGGTCTTCATTGCAAGCTCTGTGACTAAATTAGCTGAGGAGGGCATGTCGTCTAGGTTTTTTCCCTCTGACAAGGGGGTCCCAGGGGGTATACATTCTCCTACCTGGGTTGATGGTGATGCCGGAGAAGACCGTCTCTGTCTCTGTTGAGATGGACTCCTGGAACTCAGCAAAGACGGTGATGGGGATGCAGAGGTAGGTGTTGATGATTGAAGAAGGCGCCCACGTCGTCCTGAATGAGTGGGGCCTGAAGCTGGGATACCCCGGGTAGCCTTCACCGTAGTTGCCGCAATGAGTGGAGGAGCTAGCGACGGGACAGAGGCACTCCTCCTCTGCGTAGCTGCAGCAGTATTGAGTCGAGACGGGGAGTGTGGAGGCGGCTCGGAGGTAAGGGAGCCAGTCAAGGAGCACGTGTCCCCTCCATCTTGGATCTCATCAGTGTGGCGTGGAGGGAAGAAGTCCGTGAGCTTGGTGGGTCTCGGTGCGGGCCTCCTATGTCTCGGCATATCTGCTTGATACTCCGGTCTGTGCAGGGAACTACCTTCGGTGCGAAGTTGTGCTGTTTTTGAGGCTTTAGTCGCGGTAAAGTAGAGTCTGGTGCAGGAGCTCTGTACTCACACGGCCATTCAGACCGACCGCAAAGCCACGCCCCCCCTCTAGGTTCTTCTGAACCTGGGCCCAGACTGTGCACAGTTCCCGATTAACTACATCTACCTCGGGATTGATGGAACCACCAGGTGAAATGAAGGAGAACAGTGAATTAAACCCAAAATTACAGAAAAAGGGGGAGACCCCATACGAGTTACTGACCTTGTTATTAAGGGAAAATTCGGCGAGGGGAATGATGGAGACCCAATCATATTGACAGTCGGAGATAAAACACCTTAAATATTGTTCTAGAGACTGATTAGTCCTCTCAGTTTGGCCATTAGTTTCAGGATGGAAGGCCGAGGAGAAGGACAGATCAATCTCCAACTTTTTACAGAAAGCTCTCCAAAACAATGAAACAAATTGTACCCCTCTGTCAGAAACAATATTGACAGGAACCCCATGAAGACGCAGGATGTGTTTGACAAAAAAGGTAGCTAACGTCTTGGGATTGGGTAGTTTCTTGAGGGGCACAAAGTGGCACATCAGACTGAAGCGATCTACTACAACCAACACCACCGACTTGCCTTTAGATGGAGGCAGATCGGTGATAAAATCCATGGAGATATGGGTCCAAGGTCTCTGGGGAATTGGCAAAGAACATAGTAAGCCCGCTGGTTGGGACCTGGGAGTCTTGGACCTAGCACAAATTTCACAAGCGGCGACGTAGGCCTTAACATCTTTAGGCAACCCAGGCCACCAATAGTTTCTAGCAATGATGTGCTTGGTACCCAGGATGCCTGGGTGGCCAGATAGTGCAGAGTCATGATTTTTCCTGAGTACCCTTAGCCGGAATTGCAGGGGAACAAACAGCTTGTTCTCAGGAAGGTTCCCAGGAGCTGAACCTTGATCAGCCGCAATTTCGGAGACTAAGTCAGAATCAACAGAGGATATGATTATACCTGGGGGCAAAACACAAGCAGGATATTCCTCCAAAAGAGGGCTGGCCATGAAGCTACGCGACAGTGCATCAGCTTTAATATTTTTAGACCCAGCCCTATAGGTGACCACAAAGTTGAATCTAGTAAAAAACAATGCCCATCGAGCTTGTCTCAGGTTTAGCCTCCGGGCAGATTCTAGGAAAACCAAATTCTTGTGGTCGGTAAGGACAGTTACCTGGTGCCGAGCCCCCTCCAAGAAGTGGCGACACTCTTCAAATTCCCATTTGATGGCCAAGAGTTCGCGGTTGCCCACATCATAGTTACTCTCAGTGGGCGAGAACTTCCTGGAGAAGTAGGCACAGGGACGGAGATGGGTGAGGGACCTGGTACCCTGGGACAAGACAGCACCCACTCCCACCTCGGAGGCGTCAACCTCCACGATGAATGGCTCCATTTGGTTAGGCTGAATCATCACTGGGGCAGAGATAAAGCACTTCTTAAGGATCTCAAAAGCATGGACCACCTCTGGGGGCCAGTGGAGGAGATCAGCACCCTTGCGAGTAAGATCCGTAAGAGGCTTAGCGATGACCGAGAAGTTAGCAATAAATCTCCTGTAATAATTAGCAAACCCCAGGAAGCACTGTAACGCCTTCAGGGAGGCAGGTTGGACCCATTCAGTCACAGCCTGAACCTTGGCAGGGTCCATGCGGAAATTCATTAGGAGTGAGGATTTGACCCAAAAATGGTATATCCTGCACCCCAAACACACATTTTTCGGATTTAGCAAAGAGTTTGTTTTCCCGAAGGGCCTGGAGCACATTCCTGACATGCTCAATGTGGGAGGACCAGTCCTTGGAAAACACAAGTATGTCATCAAGGTACACTACAAGAAATACCCCCAGGTAATCTCTTAAAATCTCATTTATGAAATTCTGGAAGACCGCGGGAGCATTACACAACCCAAAGGGCATGACGAGGTATGCGAAATGACATTCGGGCGTGTTAAACGCAGTCTTCCACTCATCCCCTACTCTGATTCGGATAAAGTTATAAGCCCCCCGTAGATCAAACTTAGAGAACCATTGGTCCCCCTGAACCTGATTGAAGAGATCAGGAATCAAAGGAAGGGGATACTGGTTCCTTACAGTGACCTTATTCAAGTTTCGGTAATCGATGCACTACCTAAGACCACCATCCTTCTTCCCTACGAAGAAGAAGCCAGCACCTACCGGAGAAGTAGAGGAGCGAATGTAACCCTTGGCCAGGCTTTCCTGGATATATCTCTCATGGCCTCACGTTTGGGACAAGAGAGATTAAAAATCCTATTAAATTATTTGGGAAAAGGGAAGAGAGGAAAAGAACTGTGGTTCTAGTAGGAAATAAAAATAATAAACTTTATTAATATATTTATGTTAAAATAATTCTATCTTTTTCAATGTAGGTCAAAAATAATTAGCAGTGCAGAAGACCCCTTGTCCTGCACTTAAAGAACAAAATTTGTCTTGTATATGTTTAATTGTAAGTTGCTACTATCATACAATATCAAATTGGACTTTATTGCTTACTAGAGTGAGTAAAGATCTGACTACACTGGTATGTTATGTGCACTACGTATTTCAGCACTGGCTGTCAGTCTCTGAACATTGTATCTACTGTTCTGTGTACACTGATAGTTGCAATGTTTCTGTTAGTAAATAGACATTGTATCAATTCCTTGGTTCTATGCTATGCACTGTTTGTGTCAATGTTGGCTAGCTAGTTCATAGAAATGTAAGGTTATTTAAATGCTCGTATTTACTGAAAAAATCAGCACTTGCTGCTAGTTGATATTCTCAAGATTGAATTACTGTTGGAGTATCGTGCTAGATTTTATAAAGTGTCTATTTTACAATTGTTATGTTAATATAACAGTCCACATTTGTTTGTTATGCCACGCTGGTCATTTCTACCAGAAATAGCAGTGATGCGGTAACCTGTGTGAATGAGCACTACAGGGAGTGCTCTGATTCTAAATTGCTCAATGTCAGTTCCCACCCTGCGTTTGTGAGAAGCTGTGAATAGCAAGACTCTAAATGACGGCACTTTAAAATGTTAGAATGAATGAAAGGTTTTGTGTTCCACTTTTGCAAGTGACATGCACCTACGATCCTCGTATTAGGGAACAGCAGCTAGATTTTATAAAGTGTCTGTTTTACAATTGTTATGTTAATATAACAGTCCACATTTATTTGTTATGCCACGCTGGTCACTTTTACCAGATATAGCAGTGATGCGGTAACCTGTGTGAATGAGCACTACAGGGAGTGCTCTAATTCTTAGTTGCTCAATGTCAGTTCCCACCATGCGTTTGTGAGAAGCTGTGAGTAGCAAAACTCTAAATGACGGCACTTTATAGTGTTAGAATGAATAAAAGGCTTTGTGTTCCACTTTTGCAAATGACATGCACCTACGATCCTCGTATTAGAGAATAGCAGCAATGCAGTGATCTAGCTAGGTAGCCTTTACGTAGGTGAACTTAGTGAGTGCTATAAAATTAATTAGAAATGCACTTGCTGATGTGCTCTATTAGTTATCTGCTCTCTGTTTATTATCACCGTGTTCACGGAGAGGCAGTGAATAGCAGCACAATGTTAAATTAGCTGGCCTCTATACGTCAGCTGGCTTAGTTAGTGCTGTCAGGGATTTTACCCTGCAGCGTCTTTCAGGATACTCGCACCACTCTCCTATAAGGAGCAGCGCTTTTGCTTTTAAGTCGTTGCCGACTATTGATTGATATTTGTAGGTAGCATTCGATTAAGCTAGGACCTTCAACATTGAATTAGTTAATATGTCTGGACACCCGACGCGCGTTTCGCCGGCATTCCGGCTTCCTCTTGGGGTGTAACCCGCCGGTTCTGGCGCCCTTATATATCAGAAATGCTGAGTGACAGCTAAGGGGGCCAATAGGATTGTTTTGATTGTAACAATGTGTAAGTGACAGGTAGATCAATTCAGAAGTCTGTCACAAGGCTCAATATTATATCTTGACAGAAAAATCAATTTTGAATGATATTTTATTTAGATATTGATTATTATTCTTAGTTTCCTATATTTATTAAAGTTATGAGTTGCTAGTATATATATGGATGGTAGTTATATTTCAAATTACTTTATATCAAGTTTTTATATATATATATATATATATATATACACACATACACACATACATATATATATATATATATATATATATATATATATATATATATATATATACACACATACATATACAGACATCTAGTTTAATCAGATATGCCAAGGGTGAATTCTTTAGTGTTATAGAGGTTGCTATGCTCAAATATTAGATGTTTGTTTTAATGTCCATATTTTTATCATCTGATTCTTGTTCTTTCATATATATAGGGAAAGAGAAAGGGGGATACAGAACGCCCATCGTGACGAACTCCCACAGCATCTTTCTCATGGTAAGTTTATGGTAATCGTTTATTAATTATTTTAAGTTTTGTATCAAAATATTTATTTGTTTTTATAGATTTAAAAGGGATTTTTAGGGGATTTTTATATACACATTTATATATATATATACATACACATATATAGATATACACATATATACATACATATACATGTCTCACAGAAAGCAACCAAAATTAAAGCTCTCATTTAGGCCATTTGGATTAACAGAATTCATTTGAAAAATCCACTGACTTTCTCTTTTTAGAAGGGCTTCATCCAAATTACCTCCTCTTATGCCCATTTTTAGCTGGCATATTGCCCATCCTTTGAGGTTTGTCCAATCTAAATTATGATGTTGTTTATAATGTCTAGCAATTGGGGTCGGGGTAAAGGGTTTATTTTGTGCCTGACTATCCAGTTTATTTTTCTCATAATTTAGGATTGAACCAATGTGTTCTCTGATTCTAACCCTCAATTCTCTTTTAGTCTTGCCTACATATCTGAGGCCACAAGGGCACTCGAGGCAGTAAATGACACCTGTTGATGAGCATCTTATGTGTTCCCTTATTGTGTAAATATTACCTGATCCATCCAGGAAGGTTTTTGTACTTCTTAAAATTTTGCACGCCCTACATAACTTGCAAGGATGGAATCCTGGTGCTAGGATTTTTGGTTGATTATTTGTTCGGGAGAAATGACTTGAAACCAAAATGTCTGAGATGCTTTTACTTTTACGATAGCCTGTGGGAATTCTTTCTCCCAAAATTTTTTTCAGATCTATATCAGTTTTTAGGACATGCCAGTGTTTGTTTAAAATATCAAGCATTTTATTCCAGTCTTCATGATAGTCAGTGATAAATCTCGGTTGGCGTGGAAATTCAGAATCTTTTTTCTTTGGAGTTAAGAGATCAGTTCTATTAGTTCGTAATGCTATATTATAGCCTTCTTTTATGCTTCTATTGGAATAATTCCTAATCTGTAGTCTTGACTTTAATTCTGCAGCTCTTTCCTTGAAAATCCCAAATGTTGAACAGTTGCGTCTCAGACGCAGAAATTCTCCTTTGGGAATTCCCCTGATAGTGCTAGGAGAGTGTGCACTCTCAGCATCTAACAGACTGTTGGTGGCAGTTTCTTTCCTATATAAATCAGTATGTAACTCTCCATTGTCATCTTTGTATATTTTAATGTCCAAAAATGGTATTGAGCTATAACTGAAATCCAGGGTTAATTTAAGATTTAGGTCATTATCATTGAGTTGGTGTATAAATTCATGAAGGTTGGAGACAGTATCACTCCAAACCACCAAAATATCGTCTATAAAACGCCGCCATAGACTGACATGGTTTGTGAAATACCTCATTTTGTCATCAAAGACGATCATTTCTTCCCACCAACCTAAATAAATATTAGCAAAGGTAGGAGCAACTGCCGCTCCCATTGCAGTTCCGCGAGTTTGTAAGTAGAAACGACCATCAAATAAAAAGTAGTTCCGAGTGAGAATGAATTTGAGGGCCCGCAGGACAAAGTTTTTCCGTATGGGGTTATAATCGGTGTCTTTTGATAGAAAGAATTCTACAGCTCTACATCCTCTGGAGTGGTCAATACTTGTGTAGAGACTCTCCACATCACAAGTCACTAGTATCTCATCTGGGTTTAGATTTATCCCTTCTATCTCTTTCAGAATCTGCATTGTGTCTCTGGTGTAGGAAGGAAGCTGGTAGACTATATCTCTAAGTTCGTGATCCAACCAGATACTACATTTTTCGGTTAAATTTCCCACACCAGAGACTATGGGTCTTCCTGGGGGATTCTCCTTGTTTTTGTGTATTTTCGGAAGCAGATATAGAGTAGATACTCTAGGATCTTTGACAGATAAATATTTTTTCTCATTGAGGGATATGGCTCCCAGGCCATAGCCCTCTTCTATCATGATTTTATATTCTTCTACGAATTGTGATGTGGGATCACCCCATAATGGTTTGTAACAATTTCTATCTAGTAGTTGACGTTTTGCCTCATGTATATATTTATCCTTAGGCCAGATGACAATATTACCACCCTTATCGGATCGTTTATAGACTACATCATCCCATAATTTAAGTTCATTTATCGCTTTTTGTTCTTCCCGCGAGATTAAAAATCGCACACAGCAGATTAAAAATCCTACCCTTAAGGAGCTTAGCTCCTGGTACCAAATCGATTGCGCAATCATATTCTCTATGAGGAGGTAACACTTCGGAGGCCTTTTTAGAAAAAACAGCAGCGAAGTCCTGAATAAAGTCAGGTAGAGTGTTCACCTCCTCAGGGAGAGAAATAAAATTAACAGAAAAACAGGACGTCATGCATTCATTACCCCATTTGGTAAGATCCCCAGTATTCCAGTTAAACGTGGGATTATGCATCTGCAACCAGGGAAGGCCTAAAACCAAATCGGACGATAATCCCTGCATCACCAGTACAGAGCATTGCTCCAAATGAATGGAGCCAACAATGAGTTCAAAAACAGGGGTATGCTGTGTAAAATAACCATTAGCAAGTGGAGTGGAGTCGATACCCACTACCGGGACAGGTTTAGGCAAATCAATCAATGGCATAACTAGAGACATAGCAAATTGCACAGACATAATATTAGCAGAAGACCCTGAATCCACGAAGGCACTGCCGGTAGCAGACCTACCCTCAAAAGAGACCTGAAAGGGAAGCAAGATCTTATTAGGTTTCATATTTACGGGAAATACCTGTGCGCCCAAGCGACCTCCCCGATGGTCACTTAGGCGCGGAAGTTCCCCGGCTGGAGTATTCTTACGCCTAGGATAGTCGTTCACTTGATGCTTGTCATCCCCACAGTAGAAGCAGAGACCATTCTTCCTGAGGAGCTCTCTAAGTTGTTGGGGAGACACGGAAGCCCCGAGTTGCATTGGTTCATCCGAGTTTTTCGTGGAAGAACGAAGCAACAGTACCTCAGGAGCCATCATAGGGGAGCCAGAGGAGAAGGCACAAAAACGTTCAAGTCGTCGTTCCCTGAGACGTCGGTCCAGACATACCGCTAAAGTCATAACCTGATCTAGAAAGTCAGAAGAGGGATAGCTAACTAACAGGTTTTTCAGGGCGTTCGACAGACCCAATCTAAACTGGCACCTCAAGGCAGGGTCATTCCACTGAGAAGCTACACACCACTTCCTAAAGTCAGAACAGTACTCCTCAACGGGTCTCTTACCCTGACGTAAGGTCACCAGCTGACTCTCGGCAAAGGCAGTCTTGTCAGTCTCGTTATAGATGAGTCCGAGAGTGGAAAAAAAAGGTCAACAGAGGAAAGTTCAGGGGCGTCAGGAGCCAAGGAGAAGGCCCATTCTCGGGGGCCGTCCTGGAGCCAGGACATAATTTAACCCACTCGCTGGCTCTCAGAACCTGAGGAGTGGGTCCTTAGACGGAAATAGAGCCTATAACTCTCCTGAAAGGAGAAAAAAGTTTTCCGGTCCCCTGAGAACCGGTCAGGCAACTTGAGGTGGGGTTCAAGAGGTGAGGTGGAGGGCACTACCTGGGTAGCATCACGCTGGTTGCACCTCTGCACCAGGGCTTGGACCTGTAGGGAGAGACCCTGCATTTGCTGAGCCAGGGCCTCAAGGGGGTCCATAGTAGTGTAGGAACCAGGGTAGAAAAGGTATATGGGCCTGTGATTATGTAATGTCGGGGTAGGGAGACAGACAGGTGAGCCCTAATCTACCCGCCACTCAGTCCCTGCCTACTTGCACGGCCCGTCCTAGGCGACAGCGTACAACTGGGCGACGGTACCTACGCTCAATAAGTGCACGACAGACAAACAGACGAGGGTACACAGAAGCTAAGGGAAATGGGGCAGTTGCCCACGGCAACACCGTGAGCAACAAGAGTAGTGAACGAGCCGAGTCAAACCAGGAGTGTACGAGGTACCAAACGCAGAGCAGGAGAGTAGTCAGTAAAAAGCCAGGGTCAAATTGAAGCAGAGGTCAATAGTACAAGCAGGAACAGCAGAGCCAGGAAATCAGACAGAATCACAGGCAAAGGAAAAGCAGGAAACGAAGGCATAAATAGACCGAGGGCGGGAGATAGCTCCGTCTGGCCAGGCTGTGATAGGTTCTCCCACTCCTCAGCCTGGCAGCCTGAGTGGTAGCAGATCGAGCCTTTCTATCAGACCTAGGAGCAGATGCAGACTGATTAATCACGGGCGTCGACACAGAAGCTGTGTCTGGTAAATCCTTTACACCTGTGCTCTGCTATCCGCTACCAGCCTTTGTCTAGCTATCTGCTACTAACCTGTGCTCTGCTACCCGCTATCAGCTTTTGTCCAACAATCCGCTACTAGCCTGTGCTCTGCTATCTGCTACCAGCCTTTGTCCTACTATCCGCTACTAGACTGTGCTCTGCTATCCGCTACCAGCCTGTGTCCAACTATCTGCTACTAGCCTGTGCTCTGCTATCCACTACCACCCTGCATCCAGCTACCCAATGCCAGTCTGCATCTTGCTAACTGCTACCAGTTCGTATTCCTGTTGTTTTCCACAGTCTGCATCACGTTGTCTACTGCCGGTCTGTATCCAACCACCTGAGACGGGCCTAAAGCTTCCTGCCTATTCCTAGGTCATCTGATCCTCACCCAGTTTGCAAGGTATCATCTGCCAGTGCATGTACCCTTAGTATGCTACACCGTTGAATCCTAGTCCAGTGACTGAGCTGCTACTCAAACCGGAACCACCCCAAGAGGTAGTGACATGGTAGTCTCCCTGCAGAGAAGTACTTTTTAGATAAAGAGCTTAGAGGTGGCCCTAAGTCAAACCGGTGGGGCAGCCCAGTGGGTCCACAACCTGCTTATCATAACACAGAGAACGATTATATATATATATATATATATATATATATATATATATATATATATATATATATATATATATATATATATAGTCCACAAGGAAAGGGACACAGCGCTCCAACATACCATAGATTAGGCTATGTGCTCGTTTCCAGTTCCCAAATTTCAATACAAAATGACCATAGAACAAAGTAACGACGCCAGGACTTCAAGGTAGATGAAACAGCAGTTGCATCTGCTGAAACGTCGCTCACTTGAGGTGAATAAATCCACCCTGTTTCATCTACATTGAAGTCCTGGTGCCGTTACTTTGTTCTATGGTCATTTTGTATATATATATATATATATATATATATATATATATATATATATATATATATATATATTATTTATTTTAATTTTGTAATTTATTTATTATTATTTTTTTTTTTTGTATTGGATTATTAGGTGTCTCTTCCTCTTAGTATACTTGTTATCTTGTATAATAAAAATAAAAAAATGTTTAAAATTATTATGACCCCCGTGGCGTCACCTATACTTGGCGCTGGAACCGGTGACTCTCTCTTCTTTGTCTACAGCCCGCATTTTTCCATTTCTTCTCCAATTCTCTTTACCAATATCAGTTATTTGATTCTTCGAGTTTATAGCTTAAAAATATATTTCAGAAACCACTTTTGACAGTGGCATTTCTGAGCAAAATGGCCTGTGGTTTGAGCATATTGTACGCAGCTAGCATGAAATCTCAAAAGGCTGAATAAGGAGAGAGCAGTAGTGAAGGAGACAAAGAGAAGTGAAGAGGGGGGAACACTTATTCCACATGAATACATTTTAATTTTCTTCTTTTACAACCCAAGGTCCCCTAGAGCTGAGAATGATGTACTTTGAGTCTTACAGCCCTGTAATAAGGAATAATGTTAACCTACAGTGAAGATTAGCTGACTTTTACTTTATATCTGAGCATCAGGAATGCCAGATGTTAAGTGCAGCTGTGCGCTCAGTGGCTGAATACGTTTTATATTAAGGACCTCGTTCCCGAAAATATTAAGGAGGCAAAGAATCAAAACTCACATATGCTGCTCTGTTTTATTGCTCAGCCCTGAACAGCTCTATAAAAGCACTGCTCTCCGGTGACTCTCTTTACAATGCCGAGAACTAATTCATTCGAACACAGTTGGGCATTGCTCACCGGGGTCCGTAAATAAGAGTTTGCAAAATGTGCTCTCATAATCACCTTTGACTTGAGGTCAATGCGCTTTTGTGTTTGTCAGGGTTGTTTGTACACCAACATATTTTTCATTTCAAGCAATTAGACCCGACGTGGCTAAAGGTCCTTCGCTAATAGGTGATTATGTTTCTCCAACAGGGAAGACGGCGTGAGGTGCGACTTTTGTTAACATCTCTGTATCATCAGTGAAATATTTCTATTTTTCTATATCGAGTCAATTAATTAATTGCATTTTTTAAAGCAAACTTGTTTAACTCTCATAGACTAATCAAGAGAAAAGAATATTAAAGGCTAAGTAAACCTTCGAAAGCAATTTATTTATTTTTTTATAAAAAGGCTAATTTTATAATTAGCTTTTATTAAAAATTCCTTTTACTTTTTTAGATACAGCTGTTTTGTATTCTATATTTAGAGCAGTTGTATCATGCGCTAAGACCTGAATCCATCAGGTCCGCGGGACAGACGGGTTCAGTGTCCACCTGTAATCTATCACATCTAAGTTATGAACTTACATGTGATAGATAACAGGTGGATTCTGTGTGTCAGAGACACGCAAGACCCGCTGTCACTGAACCCATCAGTCCCGCTGACCTGACGGGTACAGAATTCAGCGTAAGTTACAGTTGCTCTATATACAGAATACAAAGCTGCTGAATGTCAAAAAGTAAAAGGATTTTTAATAAAAACAAATATAAATAAAAATTTGCTTTTAAAGGTTTACATAGCCTGGTTTTTCCTAGGAATACATATTGATGTATAGGGTCCGATCACCAGACCGTTCCACCGATCAACAGAACATATAGCCAAGACTTGAATGGATTTCAACTGCAGTGCCAAGTATAGCCACAGGTGCGGATGTGTCTGCGTGGCTGGAAAATATTGAATAGGCCATTGCGATCCATAGAGTCATAAGGCCCCTCTGTCCTGCCATTGGGGGTTCTGGTAGACAGTAGTGAAGCCAATGGGGGTCCAGTATTTTTCTGGAAAAATATTTTTTACAGGATTAGGAAAACATGGCTGCTTTAATTAAAAAATAAAAACAGTGCCCCACCTGTACACAGGTTGTGTGTGGAATTACATCTCAACCACATTTACTTCAATGGAACCGAGGAGAGAAGACAACCCATGGGCAGGTATCATTTGGTAAATGTGTGCCAACGTATTTCCGCACTCGCTCATTGGGTGGGGTAGTGTGATTCTTTTTTTAATACAGGCTTTCCCTATATCGCAGGCTGGCGGTGCAAGGGAAAATGCTGTATTTCCTCAGTATATCTAAAAAGTATTAAAGGGATTGTCTCCCAAAACACATGTATCCCCTATCCACAGGATAGGGATACATGTGTGATCGCTGGGATCCGACTGCTGGGACTCCCAGCGATAAGGAGAACGGGGGACCGAAAGTCCCCGAAGTGCTCCATGAGAAGCCTGAGACTTCTGGGGTCTGTGTCTGGTTTGTGTGTCTGGCAGCGCCATAGAAATGAATGAAGCGCTGATCACACATGCGCACAAGCTGAGGTCAGGTCTGTTACGTTTTTACGGACATACAATGCCAGACTGATCTATACGATCACACCACCAGCACGACCTGTTATACATCTGGACTACTGAAGGACAATTTACAGATCACAGATGGGGAGGACGATCTCAGGTCCAACAACTGAGGATCACATTTTACTTCATGTGAGTACAGCATTTCTATACTGCACTTTTACAACCTATATACTACACAATGGCACGGGCTCTCTTTGCTTAACCCATAGACAGGTACGGTGCTGTTTCTGCAAAAAAGTAGTAATGAGTTTCTAATCCTGCACAACACAATTAAAGCATTCCAACTTACAGTACGTTACCCTAAATTTTTAAGCCAGCAGCTGATTGGTTAAACCATATCATTTGTGTTTCATTCTTTTATTTCAGGTGCTTTCCACTGAAAAAAAAGTCTAAATTTGTCTCCATTTCCCATCAATGATGCAAATGGTTCTCCCACTATGGTGGCAAGTTTTGCCTCCCAAGACAGAAGGGTGTAGTGTTTTTACCCACTCCATCCCCTTTCCATAACCCTTGGTAAATACAGTCGTATTTTCATGCAGCAATATAATATGCTCTATTGGATTCTATATCTTGGACCGTAGTCTTCCATGGAGATATATAGTTTGAGATACCACATCCAAGATTAAATAATTTTTCTGCCAGTACAGGGTTCTCTATGGGCTGGTGCACGAGGGCTAACTGGAGACAAAAATCAGACAGGCCACTAAAGTTTGAATTCAGCAGCACATTGTTGTATTAGGAATAATGGACCTGCGCTTATAGTTGTCATAGGTTGAAAGTTGTTGTTCTTGTGGTGACTCTTCTTGATAACCTACTGACAGTAGAAGAGGGGGCAGTTGAAAGGGGGTAACACATGACTGCAGGATCAGACTACACATGGTTGGTTTGTAGTCTGTTACCATGGAGACACATTAGTCTGTGTAGGAACTATAGGAGATGGTAGGAGATTTTTAATCAAAACTTTTTACAAAGTTGCTTTATTTTATTTTAGTATTTCACGAATACAAATATTTTGCAAAAGAATATTCTGCACTTTCAAAGTCAGGCTATAATTTTTCTTCTATAAATACATATTTTTTTTATTCATTCAGGTCAGGGGCGTCGCTAGCACCGGGACTCCGGGGCCTAAGCCCCGGATCTTTGGCCCGGTGCCCTGGATCCCCAGCCACTGCCACATTCGGGTAGCAATTGCAACCAGGATG
Source organism: Rhinoderma darwinii (assembly GCF_050947455.1). Classification (NCBI taxonomy): domain Eukaryota; kingdom Metazoa; phylum Chordata; class Amphibia; order Anura; family Rhinodermatidae; genus Rhinoderma; species Rhinoderma darwinii. The sequence goes on from NC_134687.1 coordinate 612,680,860, forward strand.
CAGTGATCGCGATTGCGGCCGGGCCGAGGCCGCCGGCAGCGCATCAATAAAATTTACTGTAGTAACTGGGACCTATGTAATAAAATACACGGGCCCCTGTTACTATAGTAACGCCACATACTTACCCATCTTCCTTCGCGAGCACAGCGGAAGTGTTCTTGCGTCATGACGTCAGAACGCTGCGCGCCGCGGACGACGGCAGAATGCTAGATGGTGTCGGGACACCCGCTGCACCCAGAGCCGTAGAGGAGGGTATGTGGAACGTTACGGTCTGCTTGGGTCCTGTATCTAAGCCTTCCTTTTGGTAGGCTTAGATACAGAGTCTAACAGACAGTATCACACATGGACCCTGTATCTAAGCTTACGACATGTAATCTTAGATGCATGGCCCATGTCTGATCCTGTCTGATGGGCCCTGTATCTAAGCTCACCACATAATAGGCTTAGATACAGGGCCCCAGCAGACCATAATCTTATACAGTATAAGATTACTGTCTGCTGTGGCCCTGTATCTAAGCCTACCTTTTGGTAGGCTTAGATACATGGTCTAACAGACAGTATCACACATGGGCCCTGTATCTAAGCCTACCACATGTGTTACTAATGGGTTTTTTTTGTGTTTGTTTTTTGTTACAGGTTCGGTTGTTGGACTACGTCGGATTCGAGGACTACTTCGATGACGGCTTTTTTTATTTTCAATAAAATGGTTAATGAGGGTTGTGTGGGGGGTTTTATTTCAATAAAATATTTTTTCTATGTCTTTGTATTTTATTTTACCATTGGCAAATTGACAGTGTCCATTACTAAGGCGGGTCTTAGTGTTAGCTGGTGCAGAGGCTAACACTAACTCCCATTATTACCCCGGTACCCACCACCACCAGGGGTACTGGGAAGAGCCGGGTACGATCCAGTATCCGACCAACTGTAGCGATGGTCGGGAACTGGGGGGCCGCAGGCTGGTAATATTAGGCCTGGAAAGGCCAAAAACAGTGGCCCTTACCCACCCTGGTAACGCTAGGCTGCTGCTGCTGTGTTGTATCTGGCTGGTTATGAAAATTGGGGGGGACCCCACGTCATTTTTTTGTTATTTATTTTTTAAATAAATAATTGGAAAAAACAACATGTCCCCCCCCCATTTTTCATAACCAGCCATATACAACATAACAGCAGCAGGCTATCATTACCAGGGTGGGAAGGGCCACTGTTTTTGGCCTTTCACAGCTGAATAACACCAGCCTTCCGCCGCCCCAGTGCCCGACCATCGCTACAGATGGTCAGGTATGGGATCGTACCCAGCCCTTCCCGGCACTCCTGGTGGTGGTGGGTACCGAGGTAATAATGGGGGTTAGTCTTAGCCTCTGCACTGGCTAACACTAAGCCCCACCTTAGTAATGGACGCTGTCAATCAGCCAGCAGCTATTAATAAGTCAGTAGTAATAAAGTTTAAAAAAATACAAAGACATAAAATATTTTATTGAAATAAAAAAAAACACACAACCCTTATTAAGCATTTTATTAAGAATAAAAAAAGCCACCATCGATGCAGTCCTCGAATCCGAAGTAGTCCAACAACCGAACCTGTAAAAAAACACAAATACACAAAAAATTCTGTAACACATAAAAAAAGCAAAACAATTCTTATTCTTACCCTTCCTGGGTCCAGCGCTGGAGCCGCAATGTCAGCGAGCTGAGCCCTATATCTAATCCTATCATGTTTGATACTGTCTGCTGAGTCACTGTATTTAATCCTATCCATAGCTATAGGGTCAGAGTGCTAGAGATATGCTGTCTCATATATATATATTGTCATGATGCGGGGTTTGGACCCACTGGGCCATACCGCATAGCGGGATGGCAGCTGGCCAAACAGGTAAGTACAGAGTTCAGCGAGGGTACCTGAGGCAATTGTAGTCAGTAGCGAGGCAGGCACGTCCAGGACCAGGCGGCGGGAAGTCGTCAGGGGAGGCGTAGCAGATCAAGCATAGACTGTAGCACAGCACGGCAATAGCACAGCACGGCACTAGAACTAGGTAGCACGGAAACAGGATACGGGATACAGGAGCAAGGTACACTGGGAAACTGGAAGACACTGGGAGACCATAAGCACGACAAACGATGGGTAACAAACAACGCTCTGGCAAAGAGCTAGAGGACAGAGCCCTTTTTAAAGCCCAGGGCATCCTGGGCTAGATTGCAGACCTCCTGCAAAAATGCGCGCACTGGCCCTTTAAGACACTCGAAGTCCGGAAGTGAGTGCCGACGCCTCACAGGAGGACGATGCTGCGGTGAGGTAAGATGTCCATGGCCACGGCCGTCGAGGTTAATGACCGAACGACGGACCGTGGCCATAGACGTTACATATATATATATATATATAGAAAAAAGCATAGAACACAGCAACGGCACCAGGACTTCAGAGTAGATGAAAGCAAAAAGTGGATTTTATTCACCTCAATACAGCAACGTTTCGGTTCAACAGGAACCTTTCTCAAGCCTTTCCTGTTGAACCGAAACGTTGCTGTATTGAGGTGAATAAAATCCACTTTTTGCTTTCATCTACTCTGAAGTCCTGGTGCCGTTGCTGTGTTCTATGCTTCTGTCTATCTCTTTGGGGAATTGATTCAACCCCAGGTAACGAGCACATGGCCTGATTTCCTGGAAACCATTGGAGTGCTGTGTTCATCTACCTTTGGACTGTATATATATATATATATACACACACACATACATATACACACATGTACATACACGCACACAAATTTTTTTGGGGGTTGGACATACGTTAGTACAAGGATACCTACTGCTGGGTCCCTGTATCTAAGTATATCATGTGTGATACTGACTGCTGGGGCACTGTATCTAAGTCTATCATGTGTGGTACTGTCTGCTGGGGCCGTGTATCTAAGGCTGGGTTCACACGACCTATTTTCAGACGTAAACGAGGCGTATTATGCCTCGTTTTACGTCTGAAAATAGGGCTCCAATACGTAGGCAAACATCTGCCCATTCATTTGAATGGGTTTGCCGACGTACTGTGCCGACGAGCTGTCATTTACGCGTCGTCGTTTGACAGCTGCCAAACGACGACGCGTAAATTGACTGCCTCGGCAAAGAAGTGCAGGACACTTCTTTGCAACGTAATTTGAGCCGTTCTTCATTGAAGTCAATGAAGAACAGCTCAAGATTACAAACGTCAAAGACGCCTCGCATAATGCGAGGAGGAGCTTTTACGTCTGAAACAATGCAGCTGTTTTCTCCTGAAAACAGTCTGTCTTTTCAGAAGTAAAAGACAGTTCTCGTGTGCACATACCCTTAGCCTTATCATGTATGATACTGCCTACTGAGACGAGGTGGGTATGTGGGGCAAGCTACTGTGGACTGCATGGCACTGTCTACAAGGGGGATGTATGGGAGTGGGACTGTGTGTGGATCCCAGGGGTGAACCTAGCCCCTCTGCTGACTGAGGCGAACTATAAAAAGGCGCCCCCCCCCCAATCTATTTCTCATTACTACCTTTGCACATCAAACACGCTATATATAAAAAAAAAAAAATAGGAAAACATTTGTTGTTTATTTGTAAAGTGCTGTTTAATGTATAGAGAAGATTTAAAGAACTCTTTTTACTGTATTACTTTAGTATCATAGATCAACAACGCAGCATTAACACTGAAAATGGTTTAACATCTTCTATGCCCCCTTTTTATTACCTAATTGACTTATGATTTTTAACCGAGTTCAGTGGCCCGGCGTGGTCGGCATGATGCAGTGACGTCATCGTGCCGGGCAGTTGACGTTATCAGCGTGCTCCCGATCTCTTGTAGGCCTCAGGCCTAAACCAGGCTGTGGCCTACAAGAGCAAACGGCGGAGCAGGGGTTTCTATTGTGGCAAATTATTATTTTTTTTACATTTTATACTGCTAACTTTTTTTTGGTAGGTTCCGCTGGACCATTTGGACTACGTCGTAGATTCATTGGACTACTTCAATGATCTACTTTAAAAAAAAAAAATTGTGAAAGAGGGTTGCATGGGGGAGTTTTGATTTCAATAAAAAAAAAATCTTATGTCTGTTTTTTTTTAATACTTTATTATGGCCTTAGTAATGGCAGCTGTCTGATTGACAGCGTTCAATTACTAAGGCTGGGGCTTAGCATTAGCCAGTAAAAAGGCTATTACTAACCCCTATTATTACCCCGGTTCCCAATGCCGCCAGGGATACCGGGAAGAGTTGAGTACGATTCAGTACCTGGCCATCTGAAACGACTGTTAGGCCGCAGGCTGGTATTATCAGGCTGGGAACGGCCACAAAAGTGGCCCTTCCCACCCTGGGGATGCTAGGCTGCAGCTGCTTTATTGTATCTGGCTGGTTATGAAAAATTGGGGAAACCCCTCGTCATTTTTTAAAAATAAATTGAAAAAAAAATTATGTGAGATCCCCTCCATTTTTCATAGCCAGCCAGATACAATAAAGCAGCAGCAGCAGCAGCCTAGCATCCACCAGGGTGGGAAGGGCCATGGTTTTTGTCCCTTCCTAGCCTGATAGTACCAGCCTGCGGCCACCAAAGTACCCTTCACTTCAGATGGTCGGGTGCTGTATCGTACCCAGCTCTTCCCGGTACTCCTGGGGGCGGTGGGTACCGGGGTAATAATAGGGGTTAGTGACGGCCTTACTACTGGCTAACACTAAGCCCCTTCTTAGTAATGGACGCTCTCGATCAGACAGCAGCCATTACTAAGGCGGTAATGAAGTATTAAAAAACAGAGACATAAAGTAATTTATTTTATTGAAATGACAACTCTTCCACACAATCCACTTTAACCATTTTATTAAAAAAAAAAAGAAAAAAAGCTTACATCAGCGAAGTAGTCCAACGAATCTACGACGTAGTCCAAATGGTCCAGCGGAACCTACAAAACAAAAATTAGCAATATGAAAAATAATGTTGGCTGCCCCCACAGACGTACAAACATATGAATAAATAGCTACCTTCGGGAACATAGTAAAATAATAAGAAAAATTAGGCCCAAAAAATAAAACATATCAAATAAAAAAAATAAAATTATAACACCTTTCTTTTAAAGAGAACCTTTCACCTCCCCATACATGTACAGCTGAGTGCAGCATGTAATGGGGAGGGCCGCACAAACTCTGGGGCACTTTCCATTTTTTTCCTAGCCTCCTTCGTTATTTAGATATCGGTGCTGTAATATTTGGTGCCCGATATTTAAATAACCCCCTGAACTGTCAATGGGGAGGTAATTGGCAAGGGGGCGTGTAACATCGCTGTGACACTGTCCAATCAGCTACAGACAGTTTCAGAGCAAGAGCTGGACAGAGAGCGCGTGCGCGCAGCTCCGCCACCACTAAGGAACAGAAGAAGAGTGTGAATTCTTCTGTTTCATGGCATCGGAGCTGTGTGCGCACGCACGCTCTCACTCTTTAGCTCTCGGCAGACAAGGACGACAAGACTGATCTCTCACCTGAGATCACAGTCTTGTACTTGCCTGCCGGGAGCTGAAGAGTGAGAGCGTGCGCGCGCACATGTTCTCCTCTCTCCAGCTCTTGCTGTTGACATTGTCCGTAGCTAATTGGACAGTGTCACAGCGATGTTACACGCCCCCTTGCCAATTACCGCCCCATTGACAGTTCATGGGGTTATTTAAATATCGGCGCCAAACTTTACGGCACCGATATCTAAGTAAGGAAAGAGGGTAGGAAAAAAAAATGTCAAGTGCCCCAGAGTTTGTGCAGCCCTGACCATTACATGCTGCACTCAAATGCAAATCTGTGGGCAGGTGAAAGATTCTCTTTAAAGTGTAACAACTTTTTTAAAAACTTTTGACATGTCAGAAGTTTTGATCAGTGGGGTCCGAACACTGAGACCCCCCACTAGTCGCTAAAACGAAGCAACAAAAGTGCTCGGGTGAGCGGTGTGCCGCTTCAATTCTGTTTGGCTTTCCTTGGAGCAGTGTACGGGCTCAATAGAAAGTCTAGGAGTCCGTACACCGCTCACTCGGCTGTAAGTCAATCATAAATGAAGCGGCACAGCGCTCACCCGAGCACTTCTGCTGCTTCGTTTTAGCGATCGGTGGGGGCCTCAGTGCTCGGTCCCCCATCAATGAAAACTTCGGACATGTCACTATGATATATAAAGATATCTATTACTGCGATTGGTGCAAGTTTTAATTACTTTTTATTGAAAATGATTTGTACTTTTTGAGATACAGCTGCTTTGTATCCTGTATACAGAGCAGCTGTATATTGCGCTGAGACCTGAATCCATTAGGTCGCCTATTACCGATCACATCTAAGTTATGAACTTAGATGTGATTGGTAACAGCTCGATCCTAAGGGACCCGCTGACCTGACGGATACAGGATACAGCGCTATATACATTATATAATATATTTATTTTAATTAGCGGGGGCAGGTTTATGGGGAAGGATTAGGGCCTGTTTACATCAGCGTTGGCTTTCCGTTCCGGGGTACCGTGGGAGGTTTCCGTCGGGTGAACCCCGCAACGGAAAGTCAAACTGAAACCACAGCTTCCGTTTCAGTCACCATTGAAATCAATGGTGACAGAAACATTGCTAATGGTTTCCGTTCGTCACCATTCCGGCAGGTTTCCGTTTTTGTGACGGAATCGACTGCGCTAATGGTGACGGAAATGGAATCTGTGGTTTCAGTTTGACTTTCCGTTGCGGGGTTACCTCCAACGGAACCCCAGAACGGAAAGCAGACGCTGATGTGAACAGGCCCTAAGGCTTCTTTCTCACTAGCATTAATATACGTTTACCTCTCCTCTGTCAGAGGAAGAGAGGATCGATACGTTAAACGGAAAGCAACGGTTCCAGTTTTACTGACAGCAGAGGGCTCTATAGGGGGGAATTATCCCCCCACCATAGAGCCCAGACTGGTTACTATACTGAAAGGTTAGGGGGGTCTGAGCATCTGACTGACTGCTCTAAAGGGGGGGGGGGCAGAATCCCCCCCTATAGAGCTCTCTGCAGTAAGTCAGACAGTCAGACCCTCCCCCACCCACACTAATCCTTTCATTATAGTGATGTGAGGGCTCTATGGGGTGGATTATTCCAGCCCCATAGAGCCCTCTGCTGTCGGTAAAATGCACAGACCCCCCCTTGCAGTATATAGTCACGTCACGGGTCCCGGTCCCAGCAAGGCAGGAACTTACCTCTGCTGCTCGTCGCTCCTCCTGCAGACTTGCTCCTCTCTGCCTGCATGTGCTGTGTCAGAGAGGAGGAGGAGTATTACAGACGTTCGGCACGTCTCTCCCCGGTCCAGTCCGTCCCGGGCTGACAATAGGTAGGTGGTGCCGCCTGAGGCCGTCGGCTCACCTGGCCTCATGGCAGATGCGGCACTGGTGGAACCATACAGGGGGGTTGTGACACTATATACAGTGGGCATTGTGTGGGAAACGCTCTACAGGTGTCTTTGATTAGAGCCCCGAGACATAACTTTGCTTGGGGTCCCAGAAATGCCAAATTTGACCCTGAGGGCTAGTACAAGGATTCTTACTGCTGCGACCCTGTATCTAAGGCTAAATTCACACGAGCGTGACAGATTTACACGCGTAAAAGACTTGCGTAAATCTGGTCATGTGTGTTGCGTTTTGCATCAGTGTGCTTTGCGTGTGGTATGTGTTTTTCATGCACTTGCAAGCACTTTTTTTTTCCAATGGAATTGATGCGTGAAAAACACACACGGATGTCGTCCGTGTGATGTATGTGGTTTTCACTCACCCATTGACTTCAATGGGTGACTAGGTGTGTGAAAACGCACTAATATAGGACATGCAGTGAGTTTTACGCAACGGATACTCGCTGCGTGAAAACTCACGCATGTGTGAATAGCCCCATTGAAATCAAAGGGTTCGTGTGCTGTGCGTTATTTAAACACAGAGCCCACGGACGAGATTCAAGCTCGTCTGAATGAACCCTAAGGCTTGGTTCACACACACTATTTACGGACGTAATTTGGGCGTTTTAGCCCCGAATTACGTCCGAAAATGCGGCTCAATAGCGTCGGCAAACATCTGCCCATTCATTTGAATGGGTCTTACGATGTTCTGTTCCGACAGTCATTTTTTTTACGCCCCGCTGTAAAAAGGCGGGGTGTAAAAAAGACGCCCGCGTCAAAAAAGTGCCTGTCACTTCTTCAGACGTAAATGGAGCCGTTTTCCATTGACTCCATGGAAAAACAGCTCCATTTACGTCCGTAATGGACGCAGCGAAAAGCGCCTGCACATGCTATTACGTCTGAAATTACGGAGCTGTTTTCTCCTAAAAACAGCTCCATAATTTCAGCCGTAACGGAGGCTGCCGTGTCAACATACCCTAAGTCTATCATGTGTGAAACTGTCTGCTGGGGCCATGTATCTAAGGCTGGGTTCACACAACCTATTTTCAGGCGTAAACGAGGCATATTATGCCTCGATTTACTCCTGAAAATAGGGCTACAATACGTCGGCAAACATCTGCCCATTCATTTGAATGGGTTTGCCGACGTACTGTGCAGACGACCTGTAATTTACGCGTCGTCGTTTGACAGCTGTCAAACGACGACACGTAAATTGACTGCCTCGGCAAAGAAGTGCAGGACACTTCTTTGCAACGTAATTTGAGCCATTCTTCATTGAAGTCAATGAAGAGTAGCTCAAGATTACGGGCGTCAAAGACGCCTCGCATAATGCGAGGAGGAGCTTTTACGTCTGAAACGACGCAGCTGTTTTCTCCTGAAAACAGTCTGTCTTTTCAGATGTAAAAGACAGATCTCGTGTGCACATACCCTAATCCTATCATGTGTGATACTGTCTGCTGAGACAATGCATCCAATTCTATCCAGCGTTGTAGCTATAGGAGCATTAGTCTCAGGGTACGTGCACACGCAAACTCAAAAACGTCTGAAAATACGGAGCTGTTTTCAAGGGAAAACAGCTCCTGATTTTCAGCCGTTTTTTAAGCAACTCACGGTTTTCGCTGTTTTTTACGGCAGTTTTTGGAGCTGTTTTTCTACAGACAATGAAGAACGGCTCCAAAAACGGCTCAAGGGTGACCTGCAATTCTTTTTCGCGGGCATTTTTTTATGCGCCCGTTTTTAAAACGGCTGCGTAAAAAATGGCCCATCGAAAGAGAACGCCGCTTTTCCCATTGAAATCAATGGGCAGATATTTGGAGGCGTTCTGCTTCCGATTTTATGGTCGCTTTTAGTCCGTTTACGGCCCGAAAAACGGCCGAAAATAAGCCGTGTGAACATAGCCTCATAGATATGCTATCTCCGATATATATGTAAAAAAAGATATAATTTTTTTTGTGGGAGGGTAAATATATGTCTCAGGGCTTGTGCCCCTGATATTTTAAGACCCTAGCAACTCCCCTGATTCAGGTTGTTGGACAATAAAGCACTTCAGAAAACTTGCCAAAGAGATAAACGACCTGACCGTAAACTTAGAAACTCCTCATTCTTTGTTTAATTGCAAGAGTAACCATTAATGCACTAAATAAAACAGGAAATAAACTGGGCTGTGACTGTGCTATAAAGCTGTGCATTAGTATTTATTAAGACCGTATATTTTATAGTCTGAAAAAGCTTCAAGTCAGTGAAATTTTTAATGCAGAGATTTCAGGTGCAATATTATCAGATATGTATAAATTAAAATGCATTGTAAGTAATAATAATAATTGATGTCTAGAAGAAAGTAGACAACAAATGTTATTTCTTGTGATGGAGCATGCTGGTATGACTAGAATGCTAAGTTTTCTTGTGTAATCTAACACTGGGATTTATGAGCCATTACAAAATTTCACACCCTTGTACCACAGCAGACTGACTCTAGATTCCTGAACTCCTGAGGATGGCCATAAATTTTAGAAAGCTGTTGGCTAAACGCTCATTCAGCCAACTGCTATACCTCCTGACTCCCCCATACACATACATGCTCGGATCGGCCCAGCATGGATGTGTTCTCAGGAAGAAAGCCACTGCCGGACTCCTTTGGCAGCAGCTTACCTAATAACGAACATGAGGTTCGGACGTTGAAATTCAACACATGCCTGACTCTTCTCTACCCCAACATCTGCCATCGGAGGATGGTTGGGACAACATCATACACATTAGATCAGGGGTCTCAAACTCGGCCAGGTAAATGGGCCGCACATAGAAAAAAGTGAAGATGATGGGCCGCATTACTTTCAAATTTGACAAGTTAACAATACTATAATAATACTACATTACTATAATAATAGCGCTAGGTTTAAACTTGACGGAAATTTGCGAGTTTACTCCACGTGCTTATTTTAAAAATACAGTTTTCCAGTTTAGGTGTCGCTAAATGCAGTCTGGCTGTTCAGTTGGCATCGTTTGGTAGACACAAAAATATCAAGATAGGGCAGCCCCTTTTTAGATGATGCCACATTGACCCCTGTAGATAATGCCACAGAGCCCTCTGTAGATACTGACACACACCCATCTGTAGATAATGCCACAGTGCTCTCTATAGATACTGCCACCCTGCCCTCTGTAAATAATGCCACATATCCCCCTAGATAATGCCTCAGTACCCTCTGTAGCAGTGGCGTAGCTACCGCCGTAGCAGCCGTGGCGGCTGCTACGGGGCCCACGGCATGAGGGGGCCCGTGTCGCCCGCCGGCACAGTCCCCCACCATGGCCGGAGGCTCCGCTAGCAGCCGCTATGGCTGCTACAGCGCGAGGCCACTGAACACTACGGCAGAGCAGGGAGGTATCTCCCCGCTCTGCCATTAAACAAAAGACATGTATCCCCTCTCCACAGGATAGGGGATACGTGTGATCGCTGGCATTGATAGGGAGAATGGGGGACTGAAAGTCCCCTGAAGTTCTCCATCACAAACTGTCTGTGTCGGCAGCTCCGTAGAAATGAATGGAGCGCCGGTCGCGCTTGTGCTCATGCGTGACCAGCGCTCCTTTCATTTTTATTGAGCTGCGCAGACGCCGGAAGTCAGAGGTTAGTCATGGAGAACTTCAGGGGACTTTCAGTCCCCCGTTCTCCCTATCAATGCCAGCGATCACACATGTATCCCCTATCCTGTGGATAGGGGATGCATGTTATTTGTAGGACACACTGTAGGTCGCATTTTTTTGGGGGGTTGGGGACGCTGTATGGCGTTACATACAGGGGGGGCTGTACGGCGTTCCCTGCAGGGGGCGCTGTACGGCGTTCCCTGCAGGGGGGGGCGCTGTATGGCGTTCCCTACAGGGGGGGGCTGTATGGCGTTCCCTACTGGGGGGGGGCTGTATGGCGTTCCCTACAGGGGGGGGCTGTATGGCGTTCCCTACAGGGGGGGGCTGTATGGCGTTCCCTACAGGGGGGGCTGTATGGCGTTCCCTACAGGGGGGGCTGTATGGCATTCCCTACAGGGGGGGGGCTGTATGGCGTTCCCTACAGGGGGGGCTGTATGGCGTTCCCTACAGAGGGGGGGGCTGTATGGCGTTCCCTACAGGGGGGGCTGTATGGCGTTCCCTACAGGGGGGGGCTGTATGGCGTTCCCTACAGGGGGGGCTGTATGGCGTTCCCTACAGGGGGGCTGTATGGCGTTCTCTATGGCGTTAGCACCATACAGTCCCCCCTGTAGATAACGCCATACAGCCCCCCCTGTAGATAACGCCATACAGCCTCCCTGTAGATAACGCCATACAGCCCCGTTTGTAGGTATGGCGGTATCTACAGGGGGGCTGTATGGCGCTATCTACAGGGGGGGCTGTAGGGTGCTATCTACAGGGGGGCTGTATGGCGTTACCTACAGGGGGGGCTGTATGGCGCTATCTACAGGGGGCTGTATGGCGTTACCTACAGGGGGGCTGTATGGCGCTATCTACAGGGGGGGCTGTATGGCGCTATCTACAGGGGGGCTGTTTGGCGGTATCTACAGGGGGCTGTATGGCGCTATCTACAGATGGAGCTGTATGGCGCTATCTACAGGGGGGGCTGTATGGCGCTATCTACAGGGGGGCTGTATGGCGTTACCTACAGGGGGGCTGTATGGCGTTATCTACAGGGGGCTGTATGGCGTTATCTACAGGGGGGGCTGTAAAAAAGGCACTATCTACAAGGGGGGTTGTGTGACACCCAGGGGAGGGGGGGCCCCAGTCAAAAGTTTGCTATGGGGCCCAGTCTTTCCTAGTTACGCCCCTGCTCTGTAGATAATGCCAAAGTACCCTCTGTAGATAACGCCACAGTGCCCTCTGTAGATAATGCCACAGTGCCCTCTGTAGATAATGCCACAGTGCCTTCGGTAGATAGTGCCACATATACACACACACACCACCCCCTATAGATAGTGCCCTCCCTGTAGATAGCTCCATTTGAGCTCCCTCTAGGAGAGGAATCACAGCCAGAGTGCTGCCGACGCTTAGGCCAGGGATTCCTCTGCTGGAGGAGCCCCTGACGTCACGGTCCATAGACGCTAAGGTCAAGGGATCCTCCTGGACTGGAATGTGATGTCAGGGGATACCCCCAGCCGGAGTCCCGGAGCAGAGCCGCTTCTTATCAATCTGACTGGGACTCCAGCTCTCCTCCTGACATCACTGTCCATATATGGATAGTGATGTCAGCAGGGCCGCACCATCAATGAGGCGAGATGAGCCTCTCGTCTCAGGCGACGGCCTGCTGCCTCTCTGAAGGGGCGGCACCACTGAAACCAGCTGCAGCCACCCCCTCCTGCACTAATTGTACCTGCGTCGATAGGTAGCAGATACAATTACATGCATGAGCGCTGAATGGCCGGCCATGTTCTGTGCCCAACCATTCAGCCCTTTACAATGACGCTGTTTGGCAGGGCAAAATGGCTTGCCCCGCCAATGAGCGCCTTTCAACTATGCAAGCAGGGTGTGATGACGTCTTCGCGCATGCTTGGGTCGTTCAGCCCCAGCAGAACTGCTCAGAAGAGAGCAGGTCTGTGTTGCCACCGTACATGTGAGTATGTAAAGTTTTTTCTTCCCTAATAAAACTGTGAGTGGCATTATTTACAGGGGGGGCTATATATACAGGGGGGTCTATATGTGTGAGTGTGGAACACTATCTACAGCTGGAGCTATATGTAGGGCACTATAAACAGGGGTGGGTTACCCGTGGGGCACTTTCTATAGGGGGGCTATATGTAGGGCACTGTCTACAGGGGTGGGCTACTTGTGGGACACTATATACAGGGGGAGCTATATGTGAGGCACTATATACAGAGGAGGGCTATATGTGGAATACTATCTATAGAGGGAGATATATGAAGGGCAGCACAGTGGCTCAGTGGTTAGCACTATTGCCTTGCAGCGCTGGAGTCCATATGTGGGCACTATCTACAGGGGGCAGTATGTGCGACACTATCTACAGGGGGCTATATTTGGGGCACTATCTACAGGGGCTATATGTGGGGCACTACCTACTGGGGACTGTATGTAGGGCACTATCTACAGGGTGCTGTATGTGGGGCACTATCTACAGCGGGTGCAGAAATGTTTTAAAAGTGAGAAGTTGAAGACATCTGAGCGACAAACTGGAGAAATGGGCTGTAGCCGGGAGAAGTCATCATAGTGGTCTGGACCGGATGGGGAAGAAAAGTGAAAAATGTTATTCTGCCTCTAATCAGTAATGTTATCACTGTATGATCTGCAGCGAGATGATGGGTGGTGTGATTATGATATGATTTGTTTTTTGTGAAACAGCATCTTCCATCATATCCTTACCATTGTTCGGACCATGCGGGGAGCTGTAGTTTTACGCCGTACAAATCTATACGGCACGGGTTGTACTAAATTGAGCTGTATTTGTGCTTGTGCTGTATATATGTAGGGGGCTTTGTTCTGGTACTGTATATATGTACTGAGCTTTGTTCTGTTGCTGTATATATGTACTGTGCTTGTTATGGTGCTGTATATATGTACTGAGTTTTGTTCTGGTATTGTATATATGTACTGAGCTTGGTTCTGGTCTTGTATATATGTACTGAGCTTTGTTCTGGGGCTGTATATATGTATTGAGCTTGGTTTTGGAGCCGTATATGTTGGAGCTTGGCTCTGATGCCGTAATTATATAGGATATATTTATAATAACAAAATTGCAGGGCAGATGGAGTTGTTTTCAATTCATTGTATATTTAAAGAGGCTCTGTCACCAGATTTTGCAACCCCTATCTGCTATTGCAGCAGATCGGCGCTGCAATGTAGATTACAGTAACGTTTTTATTTTTAAAAAACGAGCATTTTTGGCCAAGTTATGACCATTTTCGTATTTATGCAAATGAGGCTTGCAAAAGTACAACTGGGCGTGTTGAAAAGTAAAAGTACAACTGGGCGTGTATTATGTGCGTACATCGGGGCGTGTTTACTACTTTTACTAGCTGGGCGTTGTGTATAGAAGTGTCATCCACTTCTCTTCACAACGCCCAGCTTCTGGCAGTGCAGCACTGTGACGTCACTCACAGGTCCTGCATCGTGTCGGCACCAGAGGCTACAGATGATTCTGCAGCAGCATCGGCGTTTGCAGGTAAGTCGATGTAGCTACTTACCTGCAAATGCTGATGCTGCTGCAGAATCAACTGTAGCCTCTGGTGCCGACACGATGCAGGACCTGTGAGTGACGTCACAGTGCTGCACTGCCAGAAGCTGGGCGTTGTGAAGAGAAGTGGATGACACTTCTATACACAACGCCCAGCTAGTAAAAGTAGTAAACACGCCCCGATGTACGCACATAATACACGCCCAGTTGTACTTTTACTTTTCAACACGCCCAGTTGTACTTTTGCAAGCCTCATTTGCATAAATACGAAAATGGTCATAACTTGGCCATAAATGCTCGTTTTTTAAAAATAAAAACGTTACTGTAATCTACATTGCAGCACCGATCTGCTGCAATAGCAGATAGGGGCTGCAAAATCTGGTGACAGAGCCTCTTTAATGGGAACCTGTCTGGTAGTTTTAACCCCTTGAACCGCCACCATGCAGTAATACATGACCTGACAATATTTCCAAATGTATGTTTTTTTCAGATGCAGCAAAATCTATAAAATCAACTTTTAAAACGGTGCAAGCTATATGCTAATTACTCATTAAAGGGTCATGGGTCGGTGCCACTATCCTGGAGAGTGACATAGTCCTGCCTCCAAACCCACCTTTCAATGTTTGATTGACATCCCCCTGGCTGATAGAACTTTCTCAGATGCGTCATTACCTTGTACTACTTGGGCACGAACCGTGCAGCGAGGTGTGCGCTGCCCGGCTTTATCCTGCACCACGCATGTCAGGGGAGAACAATGCAAAGGCGCATCCACAAGAGTTTGAGGACGCTGGTAGTGATGTAGAACAGCCAGGGAGATGTCAATCAAAATCTGGAGGGCGCCATTTCAATCTTCGTCTTAGGTAGCAGAAAAGCTAGAATCGGCCCTGGATGTCAGGGGCTACTTCAGAGCAGGAGTCCCGGAGCAGTGCTCTAGTATAAGCCCTGCTCTGGGAAGTCATGATGGAGTGCCGGCGCACTCCTCCTTCGGCCTGCTCTCTCCTCTCCCGAGGGAGCTACCGTGCCCCGCGGGCTGCAGATGACAGCCTCAGGGGCCGCATGCGGGTCACGTGTTTGAGACCCCTGCATTAGATGGTCGGCTGGTACCACCTAAATTAGCGTGTTTGGCTGACACACATCAAATGTGTATGGCCAGCTTTTTTCATCCCCTCTATTGTCCTTCCACATAACAAAAACCTCAGTTTTATTGCTTTGGCTTATCTTATTGATGTATCGCCCCATGTGCAACGTCTTTGTGTAACATCTTTTAAATGTACTCTTTTCCCAGTCAATCATTTGTAAATCTCCTGATGAAGGGTGTAACGCCGGTGGCGGGTGCTGCTCCTGCCGGAGGTCCCCTGTGCCCAGCTATCCGCTACCAGCCTGTGCCAAGCTATCCGCTACCAGCCTGTGCCCAGCTTTCCACTAACAGCCTGTGCCCAGCTATCCGCTACCAGCCTGTGTCCAGTTATCCGCTACCAGCCTGTATCCAGCTATACATTACTAGCCTGTATCCAGCTATCCGCTACCAGTCTGTATCCAGCTATCCGCTACCAGTCTGTATCCAGCTATCCGCTACCAGTCTGTATCCAGCTATCCGCTATCAGCCTGTATCCAGCTATCTACTACCAGCCTGTATCTTGCTATTCGCTGCCAGCCTGCATCCAGCTACCCACTGCCAGTCTGCCTCTTGTTGCCTGTCACCAGTTTGTATCCTGTTATCGGCCATCAGTATGTATCCCACTGTCTACTGCCAATCTGTATCCAACTATCTGTGACGAGCCTGATGCTTCCTGCCTATTATGAACTGTGTTATCTGATTCGCATCCATCTGTCAAGGTACCATCTACCAGTGCCTGTACTCTCGGTGTGCTACACCATTGTATCCTGGTCCGCTGGGCTAGCCCCTACTCACACCAGGACCACCTCAAGGGGTAGCGACCTGCTAGTCTACATAACGCCCTTAGAGGTGGCTATAAGCCAAAGCCGTGGAGTAGCATAGTGGGTTCACATGCTAGTCATAACAAAGGGGACCCTGTGCTTGGAAATTTGCAATTATAATTTTTCTGGTTTGCCAATAAACGTATTACTCCTACAGTGTGAAAAGACAAAAGACATGTATCCCCTATCCACAGGATAGGGGATACATGTGTGATCGCTGGCAGCGATAGGGAGAACGGGGGACCGAAAGTCCCCCAAGTTCTCCATGACTAACCTCTGACTCCGGCGTCTGCGCAGCTCAATAAAAATGAAAGGAGCGCTGGTCACGCATGCGCACAAGCGCGACCGGCGCTCCATTCATTTCTACGGAGCTGCCGACACAGACCCTGGAAGTCCGAGGTTTGTGACGGAGAACTTCAGGGGACTTTCATTCCCCCGTTCTCCCTGTCGCTGCAGCGATCACACATGTATCCCCTGTCCTGTGGATAGGGGATACATGTCTTTTGTTTAATGGCAGAGCGGGGAGATAACTCCCTGCTCTGCCGTAGTGTTCAGTTGTGTCCCGCTGTAGCAGCCACAGCAGCCATAACGGCTGCTAGCGGACCCTCCGCCCATTGTGGGGGCCCGTGCCGGCGGGCGACACGGGCCCCCTCATGCCGCGGGCCCCGTAGCAGCCGCTACGGCTGCTATAGCGGTAGTTACGCCACTGACAGGAGGTATCCACCGTGGGTCTGCTCCAGAGGCTAGCACAGTGTACCGGAAATTTCACCAGACGAGCAATAAAGTTAAGTTGTGCTGACGATCCTGCACAACTCTATCAGGTAGGTCGATTACAACTTCACTGCATACAGAATACCATCAGTACATAAAACATCACCCCAGAGGAGCGCCATCTCTCTTTTTGTTCTTTTTTCCAAGCAAAGATTATTATTATTGTTAGATGGCTGAAGAATAGTTAATAGAATTATTATAATATGTTTTGATGGAATTTTCCAAAAGATACATATACCCATTTGAGCATAAAGTATGTAAAGAAAGGGGTCCCCAGCTTGGAAATCCTTTTTAGCCAGAGTTGGGATTGACTGCAAAATAGTGAATCCTGCTATGCCAGACTCGGCACATCCATGTACTAAATAGTTGCCCATTGAACTATGTGGCTACACTAAGGGCACATTATCAGGAACACAAGCCCCGAGACATATGTAAAAAAATGTGTGTGTGTGTATGCGTGTATGTGTGTGTATATATATATATATATATATATATATATGACATCATATCTGTAGTACTACTACCCTATAGCAATGGATGTAGGGCCCAGCTTGCTGACATTGCG
The DNA here is from genome assembly GCF_050947455.1 of Rhinoderma darwinii. Taxonomy (NCBI): domain Eukaryota; kingdom Metazoa; phylum Chordata; class Amphibia; order Anura; family Rhinodermatidae; genus Rhinoderma; species Rhinoderma darwinii. Next base: position 612,698,675 of record NC_134687.1, read on the forward strand.
GCTCAAGCGCTAGACCCAGGAAAGGTAAGTATAATAATTGGTTTGCTTTTTTATGTGTTACTGATTTTTTTTTGTGTGTATGTGTTTTTTTTACAGTTACAGTGGTTGGACTACTTCAGATTCGAGGACTATTTCGATGACAGCGTTTTTTTAAATTCTCAATAAAAGGCTAACACTAACCCCCATTATTACCCCGGTACCAACCGCTACCAGGGGTGCCGGTAAGAGCCGGGTACTATCTAATACCTGCTGGGCTTAGATACATGGTGGGCTTAGATACATGGCCCATATGTGATCCTGCCTGCTGGGCCCTGTTTTTAAGCCTACCACATGGTAGGTTTAGATACAGGGCCCATGTGTGATACTGTCTGTTAGATTCTGTATCTAAGCCTACCATAAGGTAGGCTTAGATACAGGGCCACAGCAGACAGTAATATTGTACTTACCCTCCTGTTAGGCTCCGGATGCAGCGGAAGTCCTGAAACCATCCAGCATTGCGATGTTGTGCTCGGGAACAAGGTGGGTAAATATACTGTTACTATTGTAACAGGGCCTGTGTATTTTATTAAAAAGGCCCCTGTTACTATGGTTACTTTTTTTTAGACGTGGTGTGGGGGCCACGGACAATTGCGACCGCTGCGACCCCTTTTGCTAATGTGGCAGTCTCCCGGGGATCTGGGGCACCAGGCCAAAAGTCCAGGGCTTGGGCCCCGAAAGCCAAGGGCTAGCGACACCACTGCCTAGAATTTTCCATCGCTGATCCAGCATTATTTATCTAGCCAAATAAAAGCTCCATTTAGTGTCTGATTTGTCTTTAAAGTTAGCAGATGATCCCCTGGCATACACAAAACCTGAGTTCATGTTACTTAGCTACTGTTGTTACCTAGCAACCATTAATGTTTTTTCTGAGTGACCACCATTTGAATACATATATCCATACAGTGTGCACTCACAGAACCATCTCAGAAGAATCAGCAAAATTATGATTCAGAGACATAAGTAGTATTTTATGCTTGGTAACAGATAGTGATGTTTGTATATTTATTTTTTGCTTGTTTTGACATTTTGTATCAAGTAACCATTTCCTATTGCTTATATAGCACCAACATATTCTACTACACACACACACACACACACACACACACACACACACACACACACACACACACACACACACACACACACACACACACACACACACACACACACGCACACACACAGACACAGACACAGACACACACACAAACACACACAAACACACACACACACCCACACACACACACACACACAGTAACCTTTCAGTATGTTTATGGAATATAGGCGGAAGCCGTAGAACCTGGAGGAAACTCACATAAACATGGGGAGAACATACAAGCTCCATTCTGATATTGTACTTGGTCAGATTTGGGAGCAGGTCTCCAGTGCTACAAGGCAATAGTGCTAATCACTGAGTTATTACTAACCACTGAGCCATTACTAACCACTGAGCCACCATTAGCCACTGCGCCAATATTATCCACTGAACCATTACTAACCACTGAGCCATTACAAACCATTGCGTTACCACTAACCACTGAGTTACCACTAATCACTGAGCCATAACTAACCACTGAGCCACCTCTAAACCACCACTCACTGCTGAGCTATTACTCACTACTGAGCCACCACTAACCATTGAATTACCACTAACCCCTGAGCCACCGCTCGCCACCGCTTGCAACAGAGGCACCACTAACCACTGAGCCACCGCTATCCTCTCAGCCACCAAAAAAACACTGAGCCATTACTAACCACTGAGCTACCACTAATCACTGAGCTACTACTAACCACTGAGTCACCGCTAACCACTGAGCAACCACTAACCACTGAGCCATTACTAACCACTGATCCACCATGCTGTCCGTTAATTAGCCTCAAACTCACATACACTACTTATGTTTATTACAAAGTTCTTGCACAGAAATTTTGTACCTTTGCAGATAAAATCTTAGAGTTCAAGAGGTACATTTTTGACCGCACGCTGACATTTTGTTTTATAATCATTTTTCTGTGTTGCGTTACTAGGAGACAAATGTGTATTTACCATTTAAATATGATGTTCATCTCTTTTTAAATTCGCCCAATGTATTTTTCTTAGAATATGACGCATATTAATGGATATTATAAAAATGGAAAAGTACCATATTTGTCATTATCTTTCCAGCAACATATTAATTTGATGTAAATGAGTAGTGCTTTTATAAAGCTTTATGCAATTGAAATGGTTATAACTTGAGGCTACAATTATTCTGAAGTATTTATCCATGAGAAATTGAAAGAAATTTATATTATAACAGTCTCACAGAAGAATCAGAGGATTATCAACCATTTAATCAACAACAATTATATAAAAAAAAAGTGTATTCACATTCGAAAATAAAATTTTATCAGGTTAATTTGGGTATGCCCATCATTCTTGAATAATTGTGACTTACGCTTTATAAAAGGACAGTATATTATTCACTAAAGGGCAGGAGCAGGACTAGGGGTAGACGGAGCTAGGATGCCATTAAAGGGGGGGGGGCAATATATGGTTTTAAAATGTAACCCTAATACAAGTGAAGAATGAAGTCAAGAGAGGAGATACAGAAGCTAGTGGATTCCACTACATATATGTGTTTGGGTGGCCACTTGGCCCTGCATTGAGAACTGTGCGGAGGGGATGTGGGTGAAAAGAAATGTGAAGTACCGTGTGTATTATAAGAACACTAGGGATTGGTAAGAAGGGACAATCATTAATTAAATTTAATCCGTTTAGCTAAACCTTAGGTATCGAGGGATGGCACATTCTGAAACCCCTGACTTAGACCTAAGAAAGCTTGTTCTGCCCCTGCTATGGGGTAATATGGAAGCAATTGTGACTTCATTGTTTAGTTATGGTGAAATTTTACTCATTAAACATACCCTTCACGTCCTCATAGTATTCTATTTATCTGTTTATGAATTAACTTGTCGTTGTTCTCCAGTTTTCCACATAACCTGAATGGTCTGAAAATCTTTTTATGTGGTATTCCGATTATGCAGAAAGTTGGGTAGCAACCCTATGACTATTGTAATTATGGTCAGTACATGTCTGATGCCTTGTAAAGAACGGAGATGGCATAAAAAAAAATCTTAGAAAAGAATATTTAAGGGAATGTATCAATAGGCAATATAAATATTATTTCAATCAGAATTTTATTATGAACACATGCATAAGAAAAAACTGTGACTCTCTATATATAAAAATAAATCTTGAAATATTCAATTTTTAACACTAGCCACTAGAGCACACACACAATACTGACATTCCCTGTTTTATGCATCTCGCTTAGCTGGGTAGACTGGGACAGTGTCAGCCGAGCTATCTCATTATCCTTAGAGGTTAGGTCAGCAGTCTTATCTCATTATCCTTAGAGGTCCGGTCAGCAGAGTCATCTTATCATCATTAGAGTGTGGGGTCAGCTTAGTCATTTATTATTAGAAGTTGAGGGTATCGGAGTAATCTACTTATCATTATAGGGCAGGGAATGTATTGACAGCTCTACTGTACTGCCAGAGGCCAAGATAAGTGTCACGTTGGGTTCGTGGACCCACTGGGCCGTACCGCCTTGGCAGTATGGCAGCTGGCCAACAGGGCGCAGGTTCCAGTCTATAGTTCATATAGGGTACCTGTGGCAGCTCAGACAGTAGCAAGGCAGGCTCGGCTGGGACTAGGCAGCAGGTAGACGTCAGGCATGGTGAAGCAGGACAGGCGTAGTATTCAGCACAGCACGACTTCAGCTCAGTACGGCACTTGACCATGATAGCACGGGATACATGATACAGGAGCAGGGAACACTGGGAACTGGGAAACACTAGGAGACCATTTACATAGACAAACTTATGGTACCACAACAATGCTTAGGCGTGGGAGGAAGGGGCTGAGGCCTTCTTATAGTCCAGGGTGCTATAGGCTAATTAAACATGAAAGTCCGGTGCACGAGCTGCCCCTTTAAGAGCGGGTAGGAGCGTGCACACACACACCCTACAGGACCCGGCCAAGGTGAGCGGAAGAGAGCACTGGCATCTCCAGAGGAGGAGACTAGGGATAGCGCTCGCAGATCCATGGCTGCGGGCATCAGGTGAGTGAGCCTGATGGCCCGCGGCCATGGGCATGACAATATGGTAGAATATAGGAAAATAGAACGTTTTTCTTGAGCTCACCAGTCTTGGTGTTTTGATCCCAGATTGTGCACGGATCCTCAAGGTTGCACTCGGTTAAATAATGATGCAAAGCAAGAAACTTTTCGATCCAGCGCTGAGTTTAGAACAAAAAATCTTCCACTTTATTGAAACAACGTTTAAAACGTACACAAGCACAGAGCGGTGTATGCACAGAGCCTACGCGTTTCAACCGATACACTCGGTCTTAATCATGGAATGTCATTGACATGGACAACAGGCCTTCCCTTTCTCTCAGGGCCGGTTCACAGCTATTGATGAGGCGATTTTACTTTTGTTGATTGAGGATGGTTGTCTCTGAATATCTCCCAGTACACTCCCTGTGTCTGCTCCTGTCCTGATGGTGTTTTGGAGTGTCCTTGGTGTTATGGGTGCAAGATAAGACAGGAGGCTGAAGAGTGGCAGTATAACAGGCTTGCTCGCGGCACTATTTACTTAAGTTTTCCCCACATAAAATGGCGGTTACATTCTTCCATATGACATGGAGGCACATTTCTTACAATAGATAATACGAGGAAGCGCCAGATGCAGGAGCGGGGGACCCTCTCTCTCTCTGCTTTCCTTGTGGCTTCCTACTCTTGTCAATTCAGGGGGACGATAAGATATCTGTCCATGAATGCAGCTTTCTGTTTCTGTGTAATGGCTCTCAGTAAGGGTAGTACACATGTATAGGTGCAGGATGAGACTCACCGACTTGATAAGGTGACATTGCTCACTGTCCACAGAATGGATTCTTGTTACTCTCAATAGATGTCAGAAGATTTCTTTCTCTTAAGACTGTTTTCTTATTTCCTGCGAGCTTTACTATGGCCTGATGTTCTAAGCAGCGTGTCTCTGGATCCTAGATGGATGGACCCAGGTATCACTCTTCTCCTCCTCTACCAACCGACTCCAACTGCTCTCTCTGTCACTCTCTCTCCAACTAACTGCCACTAACTGCCACTGGACCCCACCCTCTATGACCTAAGCTCCTCCCACCTTCTGGAAACTTCCCCGTATAAGACACTCCTGCATAGGCTCTAACACAGTGCATTGTTGTAGCGTCCATTGCCACGGGCCGTCGGGTTTACTCACCTCCCGACACCCGCAGCCATGGATCCGTGAGCGCTGGTCCCCATCTCCTTCCTAGGAGAAACCAGCGCTCACTTCCACTCCGGTCTGCTGTGTCCTGTAGGGTGCGCGCGCACCAAGGAGATCATCATCATCAACTGCCACGATTTCCTGGGCTATAAGAAGGCCTCAGGCCTTCTGATCCTTGCCTGAGCATTGTTAGTTTTCCCAGTCTGTCTTGCAAATGGTACTATAGTGTTTCCCGTTCCAGTTGTTACCCGTGCCTTGTTCCCTGTTCCTGTTTCCTGTGCTGTGCCTTTAGTATCAAGTCGTGCCACGTCCTGTGTCATCTGCCTCGTCCGGAGGAATCCGCCACGTCCTGTGTCATCTGCCACGTCTGGCGCAACCTGCGGCACCTGTGTCATCCGCCACGTTTGGCATTATCTGCTGCAACCGTCTCCATCAGTGCCAGAGCTGCGGCAACTGTCTGGACTATCCAGGTACCCTTGTGTGGGACATTTTATTGCTGGGTACGGCATAGTGGGTCCACTAACCCGCTTCGTGACAGTACGCTCAGGCCATGGAACCCGCTAGTCAACCTGAGAGTTTGACGACACAAGCCATGCTGGCCGAGATGGAGAATCTCCAGTCACGTCAAGACCAGCTCCTCCTGTCGGTGAACGCCATAGCCCATCGGCTGCTTGCTCCAACCATAGTCGTCACCGCACCCGTTCTTGCGGTTCCTCCTGCTACACTTCCTGTCTGTACTGGTACCAATCCCCTGTGTTTCTTGCCTCTACGTCCACGCTATGACAGAGATCAGAGATCCTGCAGGGGATTTTTGAATCAGTGCCTAATCCACTTCAGACTACATGCCAGGTCCTTCTCTTCGGATGATGTCAGGATCGCCTTCATCATCTCTCTCCTTACTGGTAAAGCCCTGGCATGGGCTAATCCTCTGTGGGAACATCAGGGATCAGAGACCCGTGACTTGCAGTGCTTCTTCAGCTGCTGCATCCTTGCTGACCCTATATCAGGGAGACCTCTCTGTGGGCGAGTATGTCATTCAGTTCCGTATCCCGGCTGCTGAATTGACCTGAAACAACGAGGCATTGGTGGCCACATTCTGGCAGGGACTGTCTTCAGGGATCAAGGACGAGCTGGTTACTCGCGATCTGCCATCTACCCTGGACGATCTTATCCTACTCGCCTCCCTGGTTTACATGAGGATCCGGGAGCATTCCCAAGAGGTTCTCCGGGAGAGAGAACTTCCTAGGCTGGATTCTACTTTTCAGCAATCTTCCTCAGTCATCCCACCAGAGGATCCGAGACAGAGTAACTATGTCAAATTGTCTACCCAGGAGAAACAACGCAGACGCACTTCTGGTCTTTGACTGTATTGCAGCATCGGAAGCCATATTGTGCGCCTGTGTCCCCAGAGGCCAGAGAGACCCCATTGCCTAGGACTGATTGGAGAGACAACCCTAGATGGAACGGTACCTAATAAAGCCTTCTGTTCTAAGTTGATTATTCCTGTGACCCTAGAATCCGGCGAGAGGACGCATCAAGTTTCTGCCTATTTTGACTCTGGTTCTGCTGCAAACTTCATCCAGAAAGAGCTTGTGGATCATCTTCAGTTTCCCACAGTCCCCCTAGAGACGTCTTTGTCCTTCATTCTGAACTAATTTATTTTCTTGTTTTGCCCAAGGCCATCAATCCTGTTCTACTGGGCCTGCCTTGGCTTCGACTACATGCCCCAGTCTTGGACTGAAATTCTAGAGAGTTCTCCAATGGGGCTCCAACTGCCATGGTCGTTGTCTGTTGCAGATCCATCCTGTCAAGTCTCCTCTGCCTCAGTCATTGGCGGGAGTGCCTCCCCAGTTTGCTCAGTATGCATATGTTTTCAGCAAAAGACAGGCTGAGACGCTGCCTCCACATCGGACTTATGACTGCCCCATTGAACTGGTTCCTAATGCCTCTCTTCCTCGTGGCCGAGTATATCCTCTCTCCTTGCCTGAGTCTCTATCCATGTCGGCCTATATCAAGGAGAATCTGGAGAGGGGTTTCATACGAAAGTCTTCCAACCAGGCCGGGGCTGCATTCTTCTTCGTTAAAAAGAAGGACAGATCCCTTCGACCCAGCATTGACTACCGTGTTGTCAACTAGATCACGGTCAAGAACAAATACCCGTTGCCACTTATATCTGAACTGTTTGATCGCATACGAGGAGCCAAACATTTTTCTAAGCTAGACCTGTGGGGGGCTTCTAATCTAGTCCGGATTCACCGGGGTGATGAATGGAAGATGGCTTTTAACACCCGGGACGGGCACTACGAATACCTAGTGATGTCATTCGGACTGTTTAATGCTCCCGCAGTGTTTCAGGAGTTTGTTAATGATATCTTCCGAGATCTCCTCTATGTCTGTGTTGTTGTTTATCTCGATGATATTTTGATTTTCTCCCCAGATCTGCCGACTCATCTGAGGCATGTCAGTCAGGTTCTACTACAATTAAGGGAGAATCATTTATACGCCAAGCTGGAGAAGTGCGTCTTTGAGAAGAGTTCTCTGACCTTCCTGGGCTACATCATCTCGGATCAAGGCATCAAGATGGATCCTGAGAAAGTGAAAGCTGTCCTGGAGTGGCCACATCCTCCGCATTTATTAGCCTCAAGAAAGCCTTCACTTCAGCTTCGATCCTCCATCACCCTGATGTATCTCGGCAGTTCTCACTGGAAGTGGACGCCTCCTCTTTTGGGGCAGGTGCACTTCTGTTCCAGAGGCGCTCCAAAGGAAAGGCAGTAGTATGTGGCTACTTCTCAAGACTTTTTTGTTCTGCTGAGCGCAATTACTCTATTGGAGATCGGGAGCTGCTGGCCATCAAATTGTCTCTGGAGGAGTGGAGACATCTTCTAGAGGGCGCTGCTCACCCCATCCTGATCTTCACCGACCACAAAAACCTTACCTACCTTCAGTCTGCACAACGACTGAATCCCTGTCAAGCCAGGTGGTCGCTGTTCTTCACCCGTTTTCAGTTTGTGCTCCACTACCGTCCCGCGGACAAGAATGTGAGGACCGATGCCCTGTCCAGATCGTTTGAGACGGAAGCCACGGTGGAGTCCCTTCAGACTATCATAGACCCGTCCTGGATTGTCACTGTTAATCCTCTGCAGGTTAGAGACATCCCTCCTGGGAGGACATTTGTTCGGTTGGCAGACAGGAGAAGAATTGTCCGCTGGGGACACAGTTCTAAACTGGCTGGGCACGCTGGTGTCCGTAAGACCCGAGACCTGATTGCTCGTCACTTCTGGTGGCCCACGCTACCTAAAGATGTTCTGGACTTTGTCTCTTCTTGCACGATGTGTGCCTCTAACAAAGTTACTCACTCCAAGCCTGCCGGCCTGCTTCAACCTCTGCCTTTACCCAATGCCCCTGGCAGCACATTGAGATGGACTTTGTCACAGACCTTCCCCCCTCAGCAGGATGCAACACCGTCTGGGTGGTGGTGGACCAGTTCTCGACGATGGCACATTTTATCCCGCTGACCGGCCTACCTTCTGATACTCGACTGGCGAGTCTCTTCATTCTACACATCTTTCGCTTGCCTCTACACATTGTGTCCGACCGGGGAGGGGGGGGGGGGTTCAGTTTACTTCAAAGTTCTGGAGAGCCCTCTGTAAACTCCTGGATGTTAGATTGGACTTTTTCTCAGCTTATCACCCCCAGTTCAATGAATGGGCAAGTTGAGAGGATCAGCCAGATCATGGAGAATTATCTCTGCCACTTCATCTCTTCACAGCACGATAACTGGGTACAGCTTTTTCCATGGGCCGCGTTCTCATACAACAACCACACAAGTGAGTTCACCACTTCCACTCCATTTCACATTGTGTACAGTCAACATCCTAAAGTCCCTCTCCTAGTGTCGACCACATCTCAAGTACCCGCTGCTGACTCTGCTTATGGGGACTTTTTGCAAATCTGGCAACAGACCCGGTCCTCTATTTTACTGGCAGTCGATCGCATGAAGCGAAAAGCAGATACTAGGAGAAGAAAGCCGCCGCAGTATCTTCCGGGGACTAAAGTCTGGCTGTCCTCTCGGAACATTCGCTTGAAGGTACCCTCATACAAGTTTGCTCCCAGGTTCCTTGGTCCTTTCGAGATTCTGCAACAGATAAACCCTGTCTCCTATAAGCTGCGGCTGCCTCCTCCCCTCAGAATCCCCAACTCCTTTCATGTGTCCCTCCTGAAGCCAGTGGTCTTGAACAGCTACAGCAAGACTTCTAGTTCCACAGTTTCTCCCAGCGGTTTTTCTGATATATTCGAGGTGAGGGAGATCCTGGACTGCAAGAGGGTAGGAGGAAGAACTTTCTATTTGGTGGACTGGAGAGGGTTTGGTCCTGAGGAGAGGTCCTGGCAGCCAGAAGAGAACCTCAGTGCCCCTGCGCTCATTAAGGAATTCCTCTCTCGCTCTGGCCTCAAGAAGAGGGGGCATAAGAGGGGGGATACTGTAGCGTCCATGAACATGGGCCGTCGGGTTTACTCACCTCTCGACGCCCGCAGCCCTGGATCCGTGAGCGCTGGTCCCCATCTCCTTCCTAGGAGACGCCAGCGATCACTTCCTCTCCGGTCTGCTGTGTCCCGTAGGTTGTGCGCGCATGCTCGTGCCTGGCCTTAAAGGGCCAGCGCGTGCACCAAGGTGATCGTCATCATCATCAACTGCCACGATTTCCGATTTCCTGGTCTATAAGAAGGCCCCAGGCCTTCTGATCCTTGCCTGAGCGTTGTTAGTTTTCCCAGACTGTCTTGCAAATGGTCCCTTAGTGTTTCTCATTCCAGTTGTTACCCATGCCTTGTTCCGTGTTCCCGTTTCCCGTGCTGTGCCTTTAGTATCAAGTCGTGCCACGTCCTGTGTCATCAGCCACGTCCGGAGGAATCCGCCACGTCCTGTGTCATCTGCCACGTCTGGCGCAACCTGCGGCACCTGTGTCATCCGCCACGTTTGGCGTTATCTGCTACAACCGTCTCCATCAGTGCCAGAGCTGCGGCCACTGTCTGGACTATCCAGGTACCCTTGTGCGGGACATTGTATTGCTGGGGTTATCTGTTGTTTGTCCAGCTGCCTCCCCGCTACGGCGGTACGGCCTAGTGTGTCCACTAACCCACTTCGTGACAATTGTAACTTCACATTTCTTATTTTAAAGAGACAGTACTTAAAAGTGCAAAAATGTCATGAAATACATTTACAACACATTATCTCTCAAGTAATATCTTGGGGGACATTACACTACCAAATGTCAATGGTGAACATACCATAGCGGCAGACCATATATGGCCCTCAGAGAGAGGGGGCCCAGCCATAGTCGGCCCCGACTCCTTTGGCTACTAAGTTGTGAAAACATATGCTGGACTCCCTTCTCTAAATACAAGAAGAAAAACGCAGAGAAACACGGCGCCACATAGTGCAAAATAAAAGCTGATGGAAACAACAATTTCAGGGGAGCAGGGCAATTGCTGACTTTTTGAGTTTGTGCAAACCTCAGGCACAACACAGAAAACAGTAGGAATATTCATCTGCAGCCAGGTCCAATCCGGTAACACGAAGAGGTTACCGCCAATGCATGGAGGTAATTTGAGATAAAATATATGTATGTTTGCCTGTTGTTTTTTGTTATAATATTGTTATACTATAACTTTCTTATCCCATCATTAATTTAAAAATCAGTAGCGCCTATCATAGGTCCCTAACATATATTTTTTTATAGGAGAAACTGGTGGGTTGGATCCAGCGTAGCTGCAGATAAAAAGAAACTTGTTCCAAGTTTAATGGGGATGTTGTTTTAAAAGAGGTCAATCGGAGTGATGTCCTCGAGTGCTGGGAGAGAGATCAAAGGATTGAGGAAGCCTACGCGTTTCAAACGCTAGCTGCGTTCTTAGTCATGGCTGGGATAAAACTGACTGACTCGTCTGGTGTATTTATGTGTGAATTGTCTTAATTGCATTCCAGGTGTTGGCACTTTCTTTGGACGTGAACCGGAAGCATGGAGACTCTGGTGCACCTTTATTGAGAAATCAGAGTTTAAACGTAAGAGTTCCCTGTCAGTTTTGAGTTTGTATGCAGGACAGGAGTAACTATACAGGGACGTATCCGTTTGTGATTTTGGTCTCCTTGGAGATAGATGTCACTTCCGGTCTTGATTTGTATGTTATTGTTATGCGTTCCAGAGTCATGTGGATCTACTGGAACACAAACCGGAAGTGGCGCCGTCAGCAGACGCCGAGACCGGGACACCGCCCTCCATGGGAGCTGAAACGTGAGTATATTAGTTTTATTTTGATATATGTTCAAACGAAATGTACGGGAAAGTGCCTTTTTAATAAATGAAATGAGGAGATGCAATTGTTTAAAAAATAGACGTAGATTCATATGTACTTTGTTACCACTACAATAAAAAGATGATAAAAATAATAAATGCACTAAATATTTACTCTTTATTATCATGTATTTTATTGAGAGTTATTTTTATATATGTTAATGTATGTGTTATTTTTTCTATTTATTTTTTGAGTGTCTTATACTTTTGCTCTTTGTGGGCAATAAGTATATTTATATTGATTGTCAGTCAGAGATTTTTGATGGTTGAGCCACTTAAATTTGTGGAATAAGAAACGTTGGGATGGGTATTCGGTATAGGGGAATAACGGGGTAGTGAGGTAAAATTTTTTATCTGAACAGAAAATATGTTGCTGTTCTTGAATTTTAGGGGAAAGCAAAGAAAAAATAATACATTTTTATTTAATGATTATTTGTGATGACGAAAGTGAATTAAAAGTATTGGAGATCAGTTTTTAAGATTAGTTTTTGATAATATCTTTGTCAGTGGTTTGTATTTGTAGATCCCACTTGATGTAGCCCACAAAAAGGAAAAAAGGGGGAAAAACTTGTTTGTCTACCAAAGCTGGAGGTTGAACCAATGAGACTGTAACACCGGAAAGGAGGATCATGTTCTGTTACATTATAGTATTTAGGTGTTAGAATGATGGTGATTTGGACCTGTCTGGTGTAAACCTATCTGGTATAGAAAGTGTTTTATAGGGTCATGATGAGCGTGATGTGGTTTATCGGTTAATAATGGAACATGAGTTCCTTTTTTAGGTTCAGGCCGTTGGGGACTCTGGTGTCGAGTCTGTATATCCAGAAGGCCTCTCGCTGATGAATTTTGTGTTGCAGATCACCACCTCTTTTTGGGGAATGTACTTTTTCTATGGCGTAGCATATTAGTGATTTTATTGTTCTATTGTGACATGATATAAAATGTCTGGCCACGTTTGATATATTACAGATATTAGGGTTTCTTATGTAGCCGAGATGTTCTAGGATGCGAGTTTTAAATTTTCTGCTGGTGCAGCCTATGTATTTGAAGCTGCATGTGGTACATTCAATTGCATAGACTACCGAGGTAGAATTACAGTTAATGTAATTTTGTATTTTGAACGTTTCAGAGTTATTTGAGTTTGAAAAAGATTTGGTGGGTTGAACTAGAGTGCATGTTTTACAGGGGTGTTGACCACATCTGTAGAAACCCTTACTTTCTAGCCAGGTGGTTGTGGTTTCCTCAGACACGAAAAGAGAAGGGGAAAGGATGTTACCCAATGTAGGTGCTTTTCGAGCCACTATCTTGCAACCTCCTTGTAGAATGGACCGTAGTCCATCATCCTCCGTCAGGATAGGTAGATGTTTGTATATAATTTGTTTCATTTCCATGAACTGGTTGCTTTGTTGTAATACTAAAACTGGTACATTTGGGTCTAGTTTCTTCTTTTTGTTAGACTGTTTGAGGAGATCGGTTCTAGAAGTTCTTTGGGTGATATGATTTGCTCGATTGAGTGACCATTTCGGGTATCCCCTGTTTTTTAGTCTTAATTGTATCTGTTTCTGTTCCTTTGTATAATATTCTTCTGAGCTGCAGTTTCTTCTTGCTCTGTACATTTCGCCAACTGGTATGGCCATGATGGTTTTCTTTGAGTGGTTGCTGTGGGCATGTAGTATTGTGTTGGCAGTGGTAGGTTTACCAAAAGTCTTGGTTTCTATGATTGACCCTGTTTTCCCCTCTAAGACTAGATCTAAAAATGTTATTGTAGTTCTGTCATGATTATGAGTAAAGTGTAGATTGTATGGATTGCAATTTAGAAATTCTACAAATTTTCGGATGTTTGAGGTGTCACCCCTCCATATAAATAGGAGGTCGTCGATATATCTACCAAACCATGCAATGTTGTGTCCAAATGGGTTATTTGTTGAAAAGATATACTGTTCCTCCCACCATGCCATAGTTAAATTGGCTATTGAGGGGGAGAATTTTGCTCCCATTGATACCCCTCTTAATTGTAGGTAGAATTTATCATTGAATTGAAAGTAGTTGTTTGTCATCAGAAACATGAGGATGTCTAGTATGTAATTTTGAAAATTTTTGGTAAAAGTACTGTGCGTAGCTAGATGGTGTGTCAATGCAGCATATGCGGTTTGATGAGGAATGCTTGTGTAAAGTGCAACGACGTCACAGGTAAGCCATACATCATTTTAGTTCCAAACTCTATTCTGAAGGGAGATTAGGACGTCCTTAGTGTCTTTTATAAACCCCGGTGTTCTTTGGGCTAGTGGTTGAAGTACCGTGTCTAGCCACTCTGACAGTCTTTCCAATAGGGAACCTATACCCGAGACTATCGGTCGCATGGGTGGTGGAAGCTGGTTTTTATGAGTCTTAGGAAGAGCATGGAAGATTGGTGTAATTGGTTGTTCCACAAAGATATAGTCTGCTTGTTTTTGATTGATATGTCCTTCTCTGACGCCCTCGCTTAGAAGATTTCTCATTTTATTCTGAATTTTTGTTGTGGGGTTGTTATCAAGACATTTGTAAGTATTTTCATCTGATAGGAGATCTAAGATGGAGTTTTTATAATCAGATTTGTTCATTACAGTTATTCCTCCTCCTTTGTCAGGCATTTTGATGGTTATTTCTTTATTGTTTCTGAGCGATTTTACTGCGTTCTTTAGACGAGAGGGAAGATTATGTTCAATTTTGGTTTCTTTGAGTCTGTTAGATAGTTCTTGAAGTTCTTTCTCTATAGTAGTCTGGAAGCGGTCCATAGACTCTGTCCTTGATTGTTTGGGATAATATTTGGGATTGGTTGTGTGAAAGTCAATATTATTGTTGATAAACGTATCTGGATCCTCTGTGCGTAGGCTATCTAAACAGACCATGGTTTGTAACTCTTGGAATGACAGATCTTTTGGTAATTGATGACACTCTCGATAAGATTTTCTAGGAGATTCTGTTGATATATTTGTTGTTGGAGATAATGAAAATATGTTCTCTTCTTCTAGACTCTCAGGGATATCACATTCTTGTGTGAAAAAATGTCTCTTGATGGTTACATTTCTGATAAATTTATTGACGTCAAGAAGGGTGGTAAAAGGGTCGAAGTTATTGTTGGGAGCGAAATTCAGTCCCAATGAAAGTGCTTCGATTTGTGATGGTGTGAGCGTGATGGATGACAGGTTGATGACGTTCAGATCTAAGGTTGGAACTTGCGGGACCGGAGGTGACGGCTCAGGACCTGATCTTGTCGGTCTATGTTTCTTGCCGCCCCTCCTTCTTCGTTTTTTGACGCATACTGGTTATCATCTTGTCTATAGTTGGATTTTGTGCGTGTCCTGATGGAATCGTCCTCAGAGAGTCCGTCATATGAATCTGGCTCTGTGGAGCTGAAACTTACTCTGTGGAGTGTGTCTCTTTGTTTTTTGCGTTGGTTTCGTTGTTTGAGAATGGGTCTAGGTCGGGTTCTGCTCCTGTCTCTGTTGTTCCAATTATAGACTTCATTTGAACTATAGTCCCTTGTATCTCTTTGAAATTTTGTTTTTTTAGTTTCTGCTATTGCTCGGTCAAGCTTATCTATATATTGAGAGGTGCGGGTCTCAAGGAGTACAAGATCTGGTGAGCTGGGGAAACTGTCTATTTTAGACTTGGTTTCGAAGATTTTGGCTTCTAGTTCTGTTAATTAGATTTTTTCTTGTTCTGTAATTAGCATCATGAGTTTTATGGAACAGTCTGATAGAATTTTGTTCCATTCTTCATTGAAGGTTTCTGAATAATTGAAAGATGGTATTTTCCTTAGCCTAAGGCCTCTTGGAATCATATTCTTAGTTATGTAATTTTTTAAGGTGGTTAAATCCCACCAAATTTTAGCTAGTTGTGCCATATCTTTCTCCAGACCATGGAACAGATTCTCTAGGTCCTGGTTATGTATATTCGTACTGTTTGGATTTCCAAAAACCCTCGCGGCCATTTGGGCTCTTGTGAGAGGTATTTCTTGGGTCATATTAGTGGTTAAATTGATTCTTGCCACTGATGTTCTCTCCAATCAAATTGTGAGTGATAAAATCAAGGATAAAAGTTCTAGCCACTTTTTTAACCTATGATAGAAAATTACGTTGTTGCTTATAATTGTAAATGGCTCACATGTAGAGGACTCTCCTACAGCACTATATTGCGCATGTCATTAGATGCGTTTGTTATTTTATAGGAAAAAAAATATATATATATTTCCAGTAGTAGGTGAGCACGTGAGGTACGAAGCCGAAGAATATGTAGAAAAAAAGGGGGAGGGAGACCTCCAGCTCACCTTGTATGTACAGGTAAATGTACTGTGATCTCCGCATGGATCCTCGCGTCGGCACGCGTTGTGTGAGATACAGGAGAAACTGGTGGGTTGGATCCAGCGTAGCTGCAGATAAAAAGAAACTTGTTCCAAGTTTAATGGGGATGTTGTTTTAAAAGAGGTCAATCGGAGTGATGTCCTCGAGTGCTGGGAGAGAGATCAAAGGATTGAGGAAGCCTACGCGTTTCAAACGCTAGCTGCGTTCTTAGTCATGGCTGGGATAAAACTGACTGACTCGTCTGGTGTATTTATGTGTGAATTGTCTTAATTGCATTCCAGGTGTTGGCACTTTCTTTGGACGTGAACCGGAAGCATGGAGACTCTGTGTTCCCGAAACTCTAGCATACGGTAAGTGTGATTATTTTGACAGATTGTCTTGGTGCACCTTTATTGAGAAATCAGAGTTTAAACGTAAGAGTTCCCTGTCAGTTTTGAGTTTGTATGCAGGACAGGAGTAACTATACAGGGACGTATCCGTTTGTGATTTTGGTCTCCTTGGAGATAGATGTCACTTCCGGTCTTGATTTGTATGTTATTGTTATGCGTTCCAGAGTCATGTGGATCTACTGGAACGCAAACCGGAAGTGGCGCCGTCAGCAGACGCCGAGACCGGGACACCGCCCTCCATGGGAGCTGAAACGTGAGTATATTAGTTTTATTTTGATATATGTTCAAACGAAATGTACGGGAAAGTGCCTTTTTAATGAATGAAATGAGGAGATGCAATTGTTTAAAAAATAGACGTAGATTCATATGTACTTTGTTACCACTACAATAAAAAGATGATAAAAATAATAAATGCACTAAATATTTACTCTTTATTATCATGTATTTTATTGAGAGTTATTTTTATATATGTTAATGTATGTGTTATTTTTTCTATTTATTTTTTGAGTGTCTTATACTTTTGCTCTTTGTGGGCAATAAGTATATTTATATTGATTGTCAGTCAGAGATTTTTGATGTTTGAGCCACTTAAATTTGTGGAATAAGAAACGTTGGGATGGGTATTCGGTATAGGGGAATAACGGGGTAGTGAGGTAAAAACTTTTATCTGAACAGAAAATATGTTGCTGTTCTTGAATTTTAGGGGAAAGCAAAGAAAAAATAATACATTTTTATTTAATGATTATTTGTGATGACGAAAGTGAATTAAAAGTATTGGAGATCAGTTTTTAAGATTAGTTTTTGATAATATCTTTGTCAGTGGTTTGTATTTGTAGATCCCACTTGATGTAGCCCACAAAAAGGAAAAAAAGGGGAAAAACTTGTTTGTCTACCAAAGCTGGAGGTTGAACCAATGAGACTGTAACAGTATTTACTTTGGGCTAGACCCTGTCACCGGAAAGGAGGATCATGTTCTGTTACATTATAGTATTTAGGTGTTAGAATTATGGTGATTTGGACCTGTCTGGTGTAAACCTATCTGGTATAGAAAGTGTTTTATAGGGTCATGATGAGCGTGATGTGGTTTATCGGTTAATAATGGAACATGAGTTCCTTTTTTAGGTTCAGGCCGTTGGGGACTCTGGTGTCGAGTCTGTATATCCAGAAGGCCTCTCGCTGATTAATTTTGTGTTGCAGATCACCACCTCTTTTTGGGGAATGTACTTTTTCTATGGCGTAGCATATTAGTGATTTTATTGTTCTATTGTGACATGATATAAAATGTCTGGCCACGTTTGATATATTACAGATATTAGGGTTTCTTATGTAGCCGAGATGTTCTCGGATGTGAGTTTTAAATTTTCTGCTGGTGCAGCCTATGTATTTCAAGCTGCATGTGGTACATTCAATTGCATAGACTACCGAGGTAGTATTACAGTTAATGTAATTTTGTATTTTGAACGTTTCAGAGTTATTTGAGTTTGAAAAAGATTTGGTGGGTTGAACTAGAGTGCATGTTTTACAGGGGTGTTGACCACATCTGTAGAAACCCTTACTTTCTAGCCAGGTGGTTGTGGTTTCCTCAGACACGAAAAGAGAAGGGGAAAGGATGTTACCCAATGTAGGTGCTTTTCGAGCCACTATCTTGCAACCTCCTTGTAGAATGGACCGTAGTCCATCATCCTCCGTCAGGATAGGTAGATGTTTGTATATAATTTGTTTAATTTCCATGAACTGGTTGCTTTGTTGTAATACTAAAACTGGTACATTTGGGTCTAGTTTCTTCTTTTTGTTAGACTGTTTGAGGAGATCGGTTCTAGAAGTTCTTTGGGTGATATGATTTGCTCGATTGAGTGACCATTTCGGGTATCCCCTGTTTTTTAGTCTTAATTGTATCTGTTTCTGTTCCTTTGTATAATATTCTTCTGAGCTGCAGTTTCTTCTTGCTCTGTACATTTCGCCAACTGGTATGGCCATGATGGTTTTCTTTGAGTGGTTGCTGTGGGCATGTAGTATTGTGTTGGCAGTGGTAGGTTTACGAAAAGTCTTGGTTTCTATGATTGACCCTGTTTTCCCCTCTAAGACTAGATCTAAAAATGTTATTGTAGTTCTGTCATGATTATGAGTAAAGTGTAGATTGTATGGATTGCAATTTAGAAATTCTACAAATTTTCGGATGTTTGAGGTGTCACCCCTCCATATAAATAGGAGGTCATCGATATATCTACCAAACCATGCAATGTTGTGTCCAAATGGGTTATTTGTTGAAAAGATATACTGTTCCTCCCACCATGCCATAGTTAAATTGGCTATTGAGGGGGAGAATTTTGCTCCCATTGATACCCCTCTTAATTGTAGGTAGAATTTATCATTGAATTGAAAGTAGTTGTTTGTCATCAGAAACATGAGGATGTCTAGTATGTAATTTTGAAAATTTTTGGTGAAAGTACTGTGCGTAGCTAGATGGTGTGTCAATGCAGCATATGCGGTTTGATGAGGAATGCTTGTGTAAAGTGCAACGACGTCACAGGTAAGCCATACATCATTTTAGTTCCAAACTCTATTCTGAAGGGAGATTAGGACGTCCTTAGTGTCTTTTATAAACCCCGGTGTTCTTTGGGCTAGTGGTTGAAGTACCGTGTCTAGCCACTCTGACAGTCTTTCCAATAGGGAACCTATACCCAAGACTATCGGTCGCATGGGTGGTGGAAGCTGGTTTTTATGAGTCTTAGGAAGAGCATGGAAGATTGGTGTAATTGGTTGTTCCACAAAGATATAGTCTGCTTGTTTTTGATTGATATGTCCTTTTCTGACGCCCTCGCTTAGAAGATTTCTCATTTTATTCTGAATTTTTGTTGTGGGGTTGTTATCAAGACATTTGTAAGTATTTTCATCTGATAGGAGATCTAAGATGGAGTTTTTATAATCAGATTTGTTCATTACAGTTATTCCTCCTCCTTTGTCAGGCATTTTGATGGTTATTTCTTTATTGTTTCTGAGCGATTTTACTGGGTTCTTTAGACGAGAGGGAAGATTATGTTCAATTTTGGTTTCTTTGAGTCTGTTAGATAGTTCTTGAAGTTCTTTCTCTATAGTAGTCTGGAAGCGGTCCATAGACTCTGTCCTTGATTGTTTGGGATAATATTTGGGATTGGTTGTGTGAAAGTCAATATTATTGTTGATAAACGTATCTGGATCCTCTGTGCGTAGGCTATCTAAACAGACCATGGTTTGTAACTCTTGGAATGACAGATCTTTTGGTAATTGATGACACTCTCGATAAGATTTTCTAGGAGATTCTGTTGATATATTTGTTGTTGGAGATAATGAAAATATGTTCTCTTCTTCTAGACTCTCAGGGATCTCACATTCTTGTGTGAAAAAATGTCTCTTGACGGTTAAATTTCTGATAAATTTATTGACGTCAAGAAGGGTGGTAAAAGGGTCGAAGTTATTGTCAGTCCCAATGAAAGTGCTTCGATTTGTGATGGTGTGAGCGTGGTGGATGACAGGTTGATGACGTTCAGATCTAAGGTTGGAACTTGCGGGACCGGAGGTGACGGCTCAGGACCTGATCTTGTCGGTCTATGTTTCTTGCCGCCCCTCCTTCTTCGTTTTTTGACGCATACTGGTTATCATCTTGTCTATAGTTGGATTTTGTGCGTGTCCTGATGGAATCGTCCTCAGAGAGTCCGTCATATGAATCTGGCTCTGTGGAGCTGAAACTTACTCTGTGGAGTGTGTCTCTTTGTTTTTTGCGTTGGTTTCGTTGTTTGAGAATGGGTCTAGGTCGGGTTCTGCTCCTGTCTCTGTTGTTCCAATTATAGACTTCATTTGAACTATAGTCCCTTGTATCTCTTTGAAATTTTGTTTTTTTAGTTTCTGCTATTGCTCGGTCAAGCTTATCTATATATTGAGAGGTGCGGGTCTCAAGGAGTACAAGATCTGCTGAGCTGGGGAAACTGTCTATTTTAGACTTGGTTTCGAAGATTTTGGCTTCTAGTTCTGTTAATTTGATTTTTTCTTGTTCTGTAATTAGCATCATGAGTTTTATGGAACAGTCTGATAGAATTTTGTTCCATTCTTCATTGAAGGTTTCTGAATAATTGAAAGATGGTATTTTCCTTAGCCTAAGGCCTCTTGGAATCATATTCTTAGTTATGTAATTGTTTAAGGTGGTTAAATCCCACCAAATTTTAGCTTGTTGTGCCATATCTTTCTCCAGACCATGGAACAGATTCTCTAGGTCCTGGTTATGTATATTCGTACTGTTTGGATTTCCAAAAACCCTCGCGGCCATTTGGGCTCTTGTGAGAGGTATTTCTTGGGTCATATTAGTGGTTAAATTGATTCTTGCCACTGATGTTCTCTCCAATCAAATTGTGAGTGATAAATTCAAGGATAAAACATTCTAGCCACTTTTTTAACCTATGATAGAAAATTACGTTGTTGCTTATAATTGTAAATGGCTCACATGTAGAGGACTCTCCTACAGCACTATATTGCGCATGTCATTAGATGCGTTTGTTATTTTATAGGAAAAAATATATATATATATTTCCAGTAGTAGGTGAGCACGTGAGGCACGAAGCCGAAGAATATGTAGAAAAAAAGGGGGAGGGAGACCTCCAGCTCACCTTGTATGTACAGGTAAATGTACTGTGATCTCCGCACGGATCCTCGCGTCGGCACGCGTTGTGTGAGATACAGGAGAAACTGGTGGGTTGAATCCAGCGTAGCTGCAGATAAAAAGAAACTTGTTCCAAGTTTAATGGGGATGTTGTTTTAAAAGAGGTCAATCGGAGTGATGTCCTCGAGTGCTGGGAGAGAGATCAAAGGATTGAGGAAGCCTACGCGTTTCAAACGCTAGCTGCGTTCTTAGTCATGGCTGGGATAAAACTGACTGACTCGTCTGGTGTATTTATGTGTGAATTGTCTTAATTGCATTCCAGGTGTTGGCACTTTCTTTGGACGTGAACCGGAAGCATGGAGACTCTGTGTTCCCGAAACTCTAGCATACGGTAAGTGTGATTATTTTGACAGATTGTCTTGGTGCACCTTCATTGAGAAATCAGAGTTTAAACGTAAGAGTTCCCTGTCAGTTTTGAGTTTGTATGCAGGACAGGAGTAACTATACAGGGACGTATCCGTTTGTGATTTTGGTCTCCTTGGAGATAGATGTCACTTCCGGTCTTGATTTGTATGTTATTGTTATGCGTTCCAGAGTCATGTGGATCTACTGGAACACAAACCGGAAGTGGCGCCGTCAGCAGACGCCGAGACCGGGACACCGCCCTCCATGGGAGCTGAAACGTGAGTATATTAGTTTTATTTTGATATATGTTCAAACGAAATGTACGGGAAAGTGCCTTTTTAATGAATGAAATGAGGAGATGCAATTGTTTAAAAAATAGACGTAGATTCATATGTACTTTGTTACCACTACAATAAAAAGATGATAAAAATAATAAATGCACTAAATATTTACTCTTTATTATCATGTATTTTATTGAGAGTTATTTTTATATATGTTAATGTATGTGTTATTTTTTCTATTTATTTTTTGAGTGTCTTATACTTTTGCTCTTTGTGGGCAATAAGTATATTTATATTGATTGTCAGTCAGAGATTTTTGATGGTTGAGCCACTTAAATTTGTGGAATAAGAAACGTTGGGATGGGTATTCGGTATAGGGGAATAACGGGGTAATTCTCCCCCTCAATAGCCAATTTAACTATGGCATGGTGGGAGGAACAGTATATCTTTTCAACAAATAACCCATTTGGACACAACATTGCATGGTTTGGTAGATATATCGACGACCTCCTATTTATATGGAGGGGTGACACCTCAAACATCCGAAAATTTTAGAATTTCTAAATTGCAATCCATACAATCTACACTTTACTCATAATCATGACAGAACTACAATAACATTTTTAGATCTAGTCTTAGAGGGGAAAACAGGGTCAATCATAGAAACCAAGACTTTTCGTAAACCTACCACTGCCAACACAATACTACATGCCCACAGCAACCACTCAAAGAAAACCATCATGGCCATACCAGTTGGCTAAATGTACAGAGCAAGAAGAAACTGCAGCTCAGAAGAATATTATACAAAGGAACAGAAACAGATACAATTAAGACTAAAAAACAGGGGATACCCGAAATGGTCACTCAATCGAGCAAATCATATCACCCAAAGAACTTCTAGAACCGATCTCCTCAAACAGTCTAACAAAAAGAAGAAACTAGACCCAAATGTACCAGTTTTAGTATTACAACAAAGCAACCAGTTCATGGAAATGAAACAAATTATATACAAACATCTACCTATCCTGACGGAGGATGATGGACTACGGTCCATTCTACAAGGAGGTTGCAAGATAGTGGCTCGAAAAGCACCTACATTGGGTAACATCCTTTCCCCTTCTCTTTTCGTGTCTGAGGAAACCACAACCACCTGGCTAGAAAGTAAGGGTTTCTACAGATGTGGTCAACACCCCTGTAAAACACGCACTCTAGTTCAACCCACCAAATCTTTTTCAAACTCAAATAACTCTGAAACGTTCAAAATACAACATTACATTAACTGTAATACTACCTCGGTAGTCTATGCAATTGAATGTACCACATGCAGCTTGAAATACATAGGCTGCACCAGCAGAAAATTTAAAACTCGCATCCTAGAACATCTCGGCTACATAAGAAACCCTAATATCTGTAATATATCAAACGTGGCCAGACATTTTATATCATGTCACAATAGAACAATAAAATCACTAATATGCTACGCCATAGAAAAAGTACATTCCCCAAAAAGAGGTGGTGATCTGCAACACAATATTCATCAGCGAGAGCCCTTCTGGATATATAGACTCGACACCAGAGTCCCCAACGGCCTGAACCTAAAAAAGGAACTCATGTTCCATTATTAACCGATAAACCACATCACGCACATCATGACCCTATAAAACACTTTCTATACCAGATAGGTTTACACCAGACAGGTCCAAATCACCATCATTCTAACACCTAAATACTATAATGTAACAGAACATGATCCTCCTTTCCGGTGACAGGGTCTAGCCCAAAGTAAATACTGTTACAGTCTCATTGGTTCAACCTCCAGCTTTGGTAGACAAACAAGTTTTTCCCCCTTTTTTCCTTTTTGTGGGCTACATCAAGTGGGATCTACAAATACAAACCACTGACAAAGATATTATCAAAAACTAATCTTAAAAACTGATCTCCAATACTTTTAATTCACTTTCGTCATCACAAATAATCATTAAATAAAAATGTATTATTTTTTCTTTGCTTTCCCCTAAAATTCAAGAACAGCAACATATTTTCTGTTCAGATAAAAGTTTTTACCTCACTACCCCGTTATTCCCCTATACCGAATACCCATCCCAACGTTTCTTATTCCACAAATTTAAGTGGCTCAACCATCAAAAATCTCTGACTGACAATCAATATAAATATACTTATTGCCCACAAAGAGCAAAAGTATAAGACACTCAAAAAATAAATAGAAAAAATAACACATACATTAACATATATAAAAATAACTCTCAATAAAATACATGATAATAAAGAGTAAATATTTAGTGCATTTATTATTTTTATCATCTTTTTATTGTAGTGGTAACAAAGTACATATGAATCTACGTCTATTTTTTAAACAATTGCATCTCCTCATTTCATTCATTAAAAAGGCACTTTCCCGTACATTTCGTTTGAACATATATCAAAATAAAACTAATATACTCACGTTTCAGCTCCCATGGAGGGCGGTGTCCCGGTCTCGGCGTCTGCTGACGGCGCCACTTCCGGTTTGTGTTCCAGTAGATCCACATGACTCTGGAACGCATAACAATAACATACAAATCAAGACCGGAAGTGACATCTATCTCCAAGGAGACCAAAATCACAAACGGATACGTCCCTGTATAGTTACTCCTGTCCTGCATACAAACTCAAAACTGACAGGGAACTCTTACGTTTAAACTCTGATTTCTCAATGAAGGTGCACCAGAGTCTCCATGCTTCCGGTTCACGTCCAAAGAAAGTGCCAACACCTGGAATGCAATTAAGACAATTCACACATAAATACACCAGACGAGTCAGTCAGTTTTATCCCAGCCATGACTAAGAACGCAGCTAGCGTTTGAAACGCGTAGGCTTCCTCAATCCTTTGATCTCTCTCCCAGCACTCGAGGACATCACTCCGATTGACCTCTTTTAAAACAACATCCCCATTAAACTTGGAACAAGTTTCTTTTTATCTGCAGCTACGCTGGATCCAACCCACCAGTTTCTACTGTATCTCACACAACGCGTGCCGACGCAAGGATCCGTGCGGAGATCACAGTACATTTACCTGTACATATAAGGTGAGCTGGAGGTCTCCCTCCCCCTTTTTTTCTACATATATTTTTTTATCTCAAATTACCTCCCTTCTCTTTAGAAACCACATTAGTAGCAAGCAAGAGAGGGAGGAGTTGCTCCAAGGACCATGAAGATGGCGTAGAGTGGGCAACCTGGCACCATACTCGGGGGGGGGGGGGCATAGTTTGCTTCTAGCTATAGGGCCCCTCGTTACGATCTGGTGCCACTGTACATGATATAGAGGGATTTCTGTATAAATATTTTCTCCATAGGAGCATTTTATTTCATCACAGAGTTGTTTAGCACATAAGAACAGCTTCAGTTTCTGGAGCTGAATACGAGGAGGAGATTGACAATCTCATTTTTTTCACTGTAATGCAGGAGCGCGAGTCTGTGAGACAGAAGATGAAGCAATGCCAAATGCTCTCAGCTATTCAACAAGAGCTCTGAGTGGATGTCACCATAACCCGACAGACACAGGAACTCTGTTGGTGCTAATGGGCTTTGGATGATTCAAATGTCGGCATTTTAAAAGTAAAGATATTGGAACAGCCAGAAAGTGTGATGAAAAAGTATATAGTACAGTGTCATTTACAGGCAAATATACCAGCTATTCTGCTGTGGGCATTCAATAATACAAGAACAGCGGTTTATTGATCCTTTTACAAGCCCTTGCACAGATTGTGCATAATTTTTTATGTAAGATTATAATTAAGTTGCAAGATTTACATTTCGACAAATACTACTCTAGGGCTTGTCTGCTTCTTAAAGCGGCAGTACTGCAATTAAATCTCCCACTATAAATGCAGACACCCGACGCCAATCTGCTGCTGACACCTACACATTTTTATTGCAATGTTAGAATTTCTTGGACATACTTTACGTGAAACTGCACAGGGGCCCCTGCAGACAAGGGGGTGCATAGCTACCTTAAACAAAATGAGTGCTCTTTCCTATAAGAACACATGTAAGGGGCTACACACATTCACATGCATTACTGGTGCACTGGCAGGAGAGCAATGATCAGGTTGTCTTTGGCTATTACCCTGATTAAAAGTTGGAAAAAAAAGGGGCACATACAATTTCCTTGCACAGGTTCCCCTGATGTCTGTACCCATCCTTGATCCTGCCAATACTCTTTTGCATTGGCGTTTCGCTCTCCCTATTAAAGGGTGAATCTTAGACTGTGGTTGTTTCTTTAAGTTTGTAGCCTATGCGATTCAATATCTGGCCATTAAAGAGTTGTTCCAAAAAAATCTTTCAGGACATGTCAATGAGACATGTCATAAAAATCTTTTTAGTAGCAACTACCGAGCAATCGCATGTATTATTATTATTATTATTATTATTATTATTATAATTATGTATTGCTAATTCATTTCACTACTACTAGAGTCAGTCAACACTAAATTTACATTGGCATTCCGTCCTCTCAACATCAGATAACTCTACAATTCCTGGTGTAAAGACGACATTTCCCCAAAAATTAGATCACAGACACTGAACAAGCAGGGACTGCTATGAGATCGGAGCTCAGTGGTCAATACATGATACAGCTGACATAAGAACTGTGTGTGTTCAAAGGTAAAGGTATGCTTTAATTTTAATGGGCTATAGGGTCATTTAAATACTCAAACGATGCACAGAAATGTCACAAAATATCTGCACAAATTCTCTTGTCTGATTCTTGTTTTTTCCTTGTAGCCTGTATGACTTTTCTCCAATCCTCTGTGTGGTTTTCCTACTATTCCACTTGCTATGTCTAGATTGCTTTCAATTCTCTTCTGCAATTCCTTATAGTTTATAACAAGGTAATCTCCCCATGGGCCCATAACACAATAGCCAGCAAGCAATGTTCATTGCCTATTTGTGCTAACAGATTCCCAGGGGGTACATTTTGTCAATGTTTTATTAAAAACTGCAAGATGATGCAGAGATTGAAAATCTAAGTTAGCTTGTTCTATATTTTGTTTTCTCTAGGAAAACCTGAATTCCGAAGAAGTAGTACCCAGGAAAAGATTCACAACCTTATTACAATTGTGAAACATCTAAAAAAATGTTTTCAACTCCAAGGAACCTCTACTCTCAATGCTACTTCAAGAAAGCTTGGTGTAGGAGCCGGGCTATTTTGCCTCCCCTCATGCC
Organism: Rhinoderma darwinii; assembly: GCF_050947455.1. Lineage (NCBI taxonomy): Eukaryota > Metazoa > Chordata > Amphibia > Anura > Rhinodermatidae > Rhinoderma > Rhinoderma darwinii. The sequence goes on from NC_134687.1 coordinate 612,725,615, forward strand.
AAGCATCTATATCTAGGCAAACATCAGTTCTACTGATCCCTACTGCAGAAGAACCAGGTTATAGATAGGAGAACATGTCAAGAGGGTCTTCGAGGTCTCCAGCAGTGACTGTGTCCTGCTCTGTACATTTTTTTTTCTATCACCCTTGTTCCACATGTACCGAAAAGCAAGGAGCCTGTATTTTGTGGTTTGTTTCTTCCCATGGGTCTCCTACCATGGATTTAATCTACCAGACATAGGCCAAAACATGTGCTAGAGTAGATAGAAAAACATTAAAAAAAAATATTTTTAATTCCCATTAATAATTGGAAATGACTTACAAAAATTCTAATTTCACGTCTTCTCATCACATATGTTTAGCTTAGAGAAGAAACTTACTAGAAGGCTTAACATTAACCCATAGACATCCTAAAAGAGCGTAACAAGGGGAATAACTCCAGTTACATATTTATAGCGCTCAGCTGTCTTGCTATCTCCTAAATAAGACAAAACATGGATTTATTATCTTCCATTCATAGTATTGGGCACAACACACAGTTTCCTACAATTATGATATCACAGCTGGAGATGAAAACAGTTACGATGTAGATGAGCGAATTGTATGATTTTGCATTCCAAGATCGCACCGGGAAATGTAAAATGTAAACATGTTGCGTCAAGTGGGATTTTATAAAAGTAAAACGTGCTGCCATCATGAAAACCTTAGGCAGAAATATGCATGGAATAGGTCTTAATTTTGCGGTGTATATGTTAAGGCATGCATACAAGCAGTATGCACCACTTTCCCAATTAAAAATGTACTACATATTGTACTGGACCAATGAATGATGGTACTTAAAGGAATTGTTCAGATCACTGGTTCTTTTCAAATGAACTAATAATAAATCGTCCAACTAGGATTCCTATCTAAGCCACACCTGTTAAAGGAATACTCCGAGCAAAACTGATACACTGTTATGTATAGTGCAGGGCTTTAGGGGTGGAGCATGACACAAGGATTCTCTCTTTGGTATTCTTTGAATTCCTGTGTCAAGCACTACCCCACTCAGGTCCCGCTCTTCAAAACTGGACAACACCTAAAAACTTGCAGAAAACCACACAAGGCTATTCCATTTTAAAGGATAATGCTACTTTTGAAACGGCTACATAAAAAAGTTCCATTGGATTTCATAAAACTGGGAGGTTTGTACACAGGAAGTACTTATCAGGGCATATATATTTCATAGAGAGTTGTTCTATGCTTGGGACCCCCTTGTTAACCCCTTAGTGACCAGCCCATTTTAGGCCCTAATGACCAAGCTATTTTATTCGTTTTTCTATAGTCGCATTCAAAGAGCTATAACGTTTTTATTTTTTCGTCTACATAGCTGTATGAGGACTTGTTTATTGCGGGATTAGTTGTGCTTTTTAATGGCACCATTTTTGGGTACATATAATTTTTATATTAACTTTTATTAACCTTTTTGTGGGGGATTATAAAAAAAACTGAAATTCCGCCATTGTTCTATGCGTTTTTAAATTGACGCCGTTCACTATGCGACGTAAATAACATGTTACCTTTATTCTATGGGTCGGTACGATTACGGCGATACCACATATGTAGAGGTTTTTTTTATGTTTTACGACTTTTGCACAATAAAAACACTTTTGAACTAAAATTATTTGTTTTTGCATCGTCGCTTTCCAAGAGCCGTAATTTTTTTATTTTTCCATCAATGTAGTGATTTTTTGGGCTTGTTTTCTGCGGGACAAGACGTAGTTTTGAATGGTACTGTTTTGGGGTGCATGGAACTTATTGATTAATTTTTATTATGACTTTTTTGGGGGGAAATGGAAAAAAATTGCAATTTCGCCATGGTTTTTTGCGTTTTTTTTTTACGGTGTTCACTTTGCGGTTTAAATTACATATTAACTTTAATAATGGAGTCATTACGGTCGCGGCGATACCACATATGTGTACTTTTTTTTTTTTTTTACACTTTTACTAAATAAAACCACTTTTTATGGAAAAAAATGGTTTTATTTATTTTTTTACTGTACTTTTTATTAATAATCTTTATTTCACTTTGATGACTGTTTTTATTAGTCCCACTAGGGGACTTTACTGTGCGATGTTCCGATCGCTGCTATAATGCTCTGGTATACTTCGTATACCAGAGCATTATTGCCTGTCAGTGTAAATCTGACAGGCAATCTGTTAGGACGTGCCTCCGGCGCGTCCTAACAGGAATATGTCCAGGGCAGACCTGGGGGCTTTTATCAAGCCCCCGGCTGCCATGACACCCCATCGGAGACCCGCGATTGCATTCGCGGGCCGCCGATGGGTGACAGAGGGAGCGCACTCCCTCTGTAAACAAAGTTAAATGCTGCGGTCGCTATTGACGGCGGCATTTAACGAGTTAAACGGCCGCGATCGAAGTAAACTTCGATCGCGGGCGTTGGAGCAGGAGCTCAGCTGTTTAGTGGTCACTAATGGGTTAAGCCAGAATGAAGAGTTACTAACAATCAATGAGTCTAGCTTTGCTGGACTTGAGCCTTCCATGTATTACATGGACGGTCATTTATCTGAAAGGTTGCCAGGAAAATGATTCATTTCCCCAGCAGAAAAAAATGTCTGGTTGACCAGCAGCTTTCCAGAAGAGGCTGGACGCAGCCTGCAGGGCTTAAGGGGAAGCCGCCATGACCTCCCTGGTAGGAAAAGGGTTAATAGGTGAGGGAGAGTTGGAGGGAGAGTTGGAGGGAGTTGGAGGAGGGACAAGGAGGAGTCAGGGGGCCGTTGCGGAGCTTCCCGCTGTTTTCGGCATTGAGCCGGAAGCAGCGGGAGGAGTAACACAGGGAAAGACAAGCTCCCCGTTGCTCGCGCTACTCACCATGTCGGAGGCAGTATTATTAGAGCGGCTGCGTGCCGCTGCTGTGCACCACGGTCCCGGATGGCTGGAAGAGACCGTGGCTGCAATAACGAGGATCCCGGATGCCGTTTTGCCACGTCAGGCCCGGCGTTCGGGGTCTGTTGCAGGGGACAGGCTCCCCTCCCCCGGCCCCCTTCCTAGCATTACTATGGCGGCGGGGGGGAGTCGGCAACAACCGCTCCTGCTCGGAGCAGGCAGAGAGCGTTGCCGGGGGTGACGGCGACTCAGGCCGGGTCGACTCGTCCCTCCCGGCGGTCCCGACCTCCAGAGCGCCTCAGTCCTGAGGCAGTCCCGCGGACACGGCGTCGCAGAGGGAGCCCGATCACGGACGCTGCAGGCCAGGCAGCTGGGAGGACCGCCCCTTCCCAGGCCCTGCGTCCTGGCAGGAATCCCAAGCCGCGAAGGGGTCCGGCGGTAAGCAGGGAGTCGCAGGCCGGGCTCCCTGTCACCCCTCCCCCATCGGATGGAAGATTTGGAGGACAAGGTACGGCCGCCCCGCCTGGTGATGTTCCGGCCAGGGGGCAGGCTTCTTCAGGATCATCAAGACGGACGCCTAGATCTGCAGCGACGTCGAGGCAACAGGTCCGGTCGGAAGTCTGGGTTCCAGCGGTCGGGCGGCAGGTTGCCGGCCCATCGGTCAGCGCTTCATCATCTCCGTTCCGAAGATGTCGGTGGGATGGCCAGTCGTCTGCGAGAGAAGAGCTGGAGGAAGGTGAACTGGACGCGTATCGACGAGGTCAGGATGGTCCGGCTGACGGGAACACAGCGCCTGTGCAGCCCGGTGAGTGTATAACTCCATCATTGTCATATCCAGCGATTTTTATGTCGGGTGTCGGCGGGGGGGCTGCTAGCGTCGCATCGGTGGCCGGTAGTGGTGCGGGCGGGCGCGGTGGCGCGGGTCTGGCAGACTTAGTGGGTTGCTTGAGAGAGCTGGTCGGGCGCCTAGATAGGGCGGCGGCGCCGGTAGTCACGGAAGTGTCCCCGGCGGTAGTTTGGGAAGGCCCCAGGGACGTGGGATTGTTACAGGCGCGGCCCGTGACGGCGGTTAGAGAGGCGGTCGCGGTGTCGGTACAGACCGAGGCACAAAAAGATGGCGATCGGGTGCGTATTGATGATCGTGCTCGTGGGGAGGTGTATGTTTGTTTCGAAGGTCCGTTGGGGGCGCATTTAAAGCTGGAGGTGCGTGAGCGGATCTGGAAGGACAAATATGTTGAGATTTTTTCTCTCTTGCCGCTCGCTAAATTTAATTTGGATAAGAGCAAGCGGGACGAGAGTAAAAAGGACGAGGAGGAACGGCGGCGGTATAGGCTTATCCCGCAGACGTTCGTTAATTGGTCGCAGGCGTTCGCCATATTAGCCAGTGTGATAGGGGAAAAGGCGCCGGAAAATTGTTCGGCGTTGTTTTGTTATTTTGATGCCATTGGGGAAGCTCATAGGGCGTATGGGGGTCAGGCGTGGCTGCGATACGATGAGCAATTCCGTCAGCGGAAAGCGGTTCGGCCGGCGATTCGGTGGGACCAGAAGGATATTGCTCTCTGGTTACGGGTTACGGCTCCGGTTAGGCAGTCCTTTCCCGGGAGCGCCGGCCAAGGAGGCCAGTCTAGTCAGGTTGGACAAGGCGGCGGGGGAAAGGCGGGTTTTTGCTGGCAATTTAATGAAGGCCAGTGTAAGTTCGGGGCCACGTGCAAGTTCAAGCACGTGTGTTCCGAGTGTAATGGTGCATCACACGGGGCGGCAAAATGTCTGCGAAAAAAGAGGTCAGGGAACCAGTCCTCCGCGGCTGGTCAAGGGGGTGTCACCGGTGAGGGTGGAAAAGATGGCCCCTTATCTAAATGAGTATCCGGATAGGGCGGCGGCTAAGTTGCTTTACGAGGGGTTTTGTGTTGGTTTTGTTATTCCTCCGCCTCCTTATGAGGTTCCGGTTACGCGGAGGAATTTAAAATCGGCTTACTTGCATGCCAAGGTCGTGTCGGAAAAATTGTTAAAAGAAGTTTCGTTGGGTCGCATGTCGGGGCCTTTTGTTGATTCGCCAGTAAAAGATTTAGTTGTGTCCCCGTTGGGTATTGTTCCTAAGCGCGAGCCCGGAAAATTTCGTTTGATTCAACACTTATCGTATCCCAAGGGTTCGTCGGTAAATGACGGGATTGATCACGAGTTGTGCTCCGTAGTCTATACCTCATTCGATAAGGCGGTGGGTTTAGTGCGGGCTGCGGGTCCAGGCGCGCTGCTAGCAAAAACCGACATCGAGGCGGCGTTCAGGTTGTTGCCAGTTCATCCAGAAAGCCAACGGCTGTTGGGTTGTTTTTGGAATGGAGCTTTTTACGTGGATCGGTGCCTTCCGATGGGGTGTTCCCTTTCTTGTGCATACTTCGAGGCGTTTAGTAGCTTCGTGGAGTGGGTAACGAGGGGAGTATCCGGGGTCGACTCGTTGATCCATTACTTAGATGATTTCTTGTGCGTTGGCCCGGGGGGTTCGCCGGTTTGCGGTAATTTGCTTTATGCACTACAGAAGGTGGCGAGGGATTTTGGGATCCCTTTGGCGCCAGAAAAAACGGAGGGCCCGGTAGCGACGATTTGTTTTTTGGGAATTGAAATAGATTCGGTGGCAATGGAGTGTCGTCTCCCTGCGGATAAGCTGGGTGCTTTGAGGCTGGAGGTACGGCGGGCTTGTAGACTGAAGAAAATGACGCTGCGGGAGCTTCAGTCGCTGCTGGGGAAGTTGAATTTCGCCTGCCGGATTATGCCAATGGGGAGGGTGTTTGGTAGACGGCGGCAACGGCGGGAGTGCGTGCGCCGCATCATTTTGTGCGGCTCAAGGAGGAGCATCGAGCTGATCTTCAGGTTTGGGATGACTTCTTGGGCCAGTACAATGGTCGCTCGCTGTGGATGGCCCCAGCGCAGGATACGAGTGATTTGAATATTTTTACGGATGCGGCTGGGGCGGGCGGTTTTGGAGCTTACGGGGGAGGTCCGTGGTGCGCAGGTCAATGGCCGGCTAGTTGGGTGTCCAGTGGACTCACGCGGAATCTGGCCCTGCTCGAGCTGTTCCCCATCGTGGTGGCGGCGACCATTTGGGGGGACAGGCTCAGGGATAAGAAGGTTCGTTTTTACTGCGACAACATGGGGGTGGTGCTGGCAATTAATAACATCACGGCGTCCTCTCCTCCGGTAGTTCAATTGTTGCGACATTTAGTGTTGGTGTGTTTGTCGTTGAACGCGTGGGTGGTGGCGGTGCATGTGCCGGGAGTACGGAATTGTATCGCTGATGCTCTTTCTCGCTCGCAGTGGGACCGGTTTCGGCAATTGGCACCGGGAGCGGAACGTCTCGGTTTGGCTTGTCCGGAACATCTTTGGGATCTGGTCTCGGTCCCGTAGAACAACTGGTACAAAGGTCTTTGGCGCGCACGACGTGGAGTGCTTATTCTGCTTGTTGGAGGCAGTGGGAGGAGTGGGTAAGAGAGTTGGGTGACGTCAATACGGATAGAGACAGGTTTGTGGCACTTTTGTACTGGTTAGGGGACGCCTGGGAGGCGGGGTTTTCAGTGGCAAAGGTGAACCGGTTCATATCTGCGGTGGCGTTTGGTTTTAAGTTGCGAGGCTTTCAGGATGTATCTAAGGAATTTCTGGTGTTACAGGCTTTGAAGGGGTTGCGCCGAGGTAGAGTGGAGGCGGATAGTAGAAGGCCTGTGTCGTTTGCTTTGCTTAGCTCGTTGGGCGGTTCATTAGCATCGGTCTGTCGTTCTTCAGACGAAATGGATTTGTTTCGGTTAGCTTTTTCGTTAGCGTTCTTTGGGGCATTTAGAATAGGTGAGTTGGTGTCGCCAAGTACCAAACAGGCAGGGGGGCTGAGATCTGGGGAGGTGAGCCTATTTGCAGATCGGCTGGAGGTATGGTTGCGTCGGTCAAAAACTGACCAATTAGGGAAGGGTAAGCTGATCGTTTTGTTCGCCCTCCCGGGGTCGGTTATGTGCCCAGTAGAGTGCATGCAGGGTTTTAAGCCGCAAGCGGGGTCTCCAGATTTGCCTTTGTTACGTCATGTGGACGGGTCGTTTTTGTCCAGTTTTCAGTTTGGAGCTGTATTTAAAAAATGTCTGACGGCGGTTGGTGTCGCGGCGGGTTCATATTCATCTCATTCCTTCAGGATTGGCACAGCAACTGAAGCGGGGCGCTGGGGGTTGGATGATGAAGGGGTGCGGCGCATTGGTCGTTGGGAGTCCAACAGATTTAAGTCCTATGTCCGCCCCCATTTGTTATGAGGTTTGTTGTTAACGCTTAAGAAATGTTTTATATGGTGGTGTCTAATTGTTTTTTCCGTTTCAGATTCGCCTCCGTGTTTGGTGTGGTTGCTGGGTCATTCTTACGTGCACTGGGGGGCTTTGAGGGCGGACGTCCGCCCGGACGGTCGCCAGTTGCGCATTCCGCGACAGGATGCGGTTGTGCATTGGCTGGGATTTAGAGGTATGTCATGGAGCAGGGTGTTGGCGGAATTCCAGACATATGCCCGGCTTGATAGGGTTCCGGAGGTCTTAGTGTTGCACGTGGGTGGGAATGACTTAGGAGTCCGCCCCTTTCGTGAGTTGGTGCGGGATATCAAACACGATATGTTGTGTTTGTGGGTTTCTTATCCCAAGTTGGTGATAATGTGGTCGGACATAGTCCCAAGGAAACATTGGCGGTTGGCTAGGTCAGTGGAGAGAGTCAATAAGGCTCGCATTAAAGTTAATCGGGCGGTGTCCCGTTTTGTAGCAAAAAACGGGGGCATTTGTGTGCGGCACAGGGATTTGGAGTCAGGAGTGGGGAACTTCTGGAGGAGTGATGGGGTTCATCTGACCGAGGTTGGCATTGATCTTTGGAGCTTGGCGATAGCAGAAGGAATAGAAAGGGCGGTGGTGGTGTGGCGGAACTCACAGGCTTAAGGTGGTCAAGGCCTGTTTCGCTGTGGCGGGGGGAGTCCTTGAGGCCAATCAGTACAAAATGGTGGGGGGGTCGCATCGGGGGTATGCGTCCCCCAAAAAAGGTACATGGTTGAAGACTTCATCGGGTGTTATCCCTTTGAAGTGGTCTTCTGGTGGAAGGTATATCACTTGAAGGCTTCATCGGGTGTTATCCCTTTGAAGTGGACTTCTAGTGGTCGGTATATCACTTGAGGGCTTCATCGGGTGTTATCCCTTTGAAGTGGACTTCTAGTGGTTGGAGCCATCTGCAGAGGTGAACGGTGCTTCCGAGCTGGTTTACGGCTGGAGGTAATTGGTGGTTTGCAGATGGCTAACTCGGTGTGTTCTTAAAAAAGGAATATCTGAAAGGGCTTCAAGGACTTCCTCTGCTCGGGTTAATGTTAACGTTAAAATTGTTATTTACGATTCTGACCCATGTTGGGTCATGTGAATTATTAGGAGGAATTCTCTGGTGGATTCCTAACTAGTTATCCGAATGTTTCGGATTTAAATTGTTTTTATAAAACTGTGAAATTAATAAACGGCTG